>NC_135244.1:303030-606060 GCF_947623445.1 Clavelina lepadiformis | reverse complement strand
CGGGGACGTTTTAAAAATTTGAACAAAAATGCGCAGCGATAAGACAAGGTGATGATTGTTGGAGTTTGAACTGTGACGTCATTGCTTAAATTAACAGCTCCCGGAATTCCTGCTTCATGGACGATAGTTGATACTGCTTCAAGTTTATTTCTACTTCATTTAGCAGAAACAATTGAAATTTAGCTTTCATTAAAAACATGTATGTTTTATAATAACAACAATGTTAGGCATAAGCAACTAATTTATGGCAAAGTTTTAAATAATAAGTTTGCAATTACGGCTAAGTTTAATGATTATAATTCTTTTTTATCTGGTATTATTGTTTATGTAGCTCAGTACTTATTCAATTATAATATTTACCAAGTTAATTTTTTAGTTATTTAAGTTTTGTCACCTTCTGATTTCTTTCAAAAGATTTCGGAAATGGTCTTCGAACGAACCTTTGCTAAAATCCCAATACAACTTCCCAGCGGTAAGAAGCGCTGTAAAAGCATTCAAGTTGTTACATACACAAGAGTGCATCTATATGAAGAAGGTCTAACATCTATTTGCAGACAAAGTTTGTCACATGCCACTTAATTACATATTCAATATTAATCTTCTTATTTGTGGAGTTACCGATAATGAATAAATGACTTGATAAGTAACATGGTCCTATCACTGCCGAGTGTCAGCTGATGAGAGAAATGCACAAATTTTATCACGCAATGAAATTTGTATGACTTTAATTTTACTAAATCAATTTAGTCTGTATAAAGCAGAGGTGGAAAATGTCATATCGCGTGGTGCTGGTCATCATTTTATTACTCCAACATACTCTAACAATTTTATTCTCACGGTATAACGTCACTGGATATCGTACGTGGGCCGTATTTATGGTTACTCGGCTACTGAGCCAAGCGGGATGCCTTGAATAGTTGACCCCTTTTATCACATTCATAGATTAAACATCAGCAACTTACCAAGCCAACCATTCATTTTATAACTGGTGTCCCCAATAATTGGAATTATCGGTTTTTTGAGATCTGACGCCAACAAGGCTTCCCGTCTGCAGTTTTCACTCTGTCCATATTCGGAAGAGTGAATCATCAGCACAAGGAAAGCGTTCTCAACAGCTTCGTACATTCGGTCGTAAATAGCTCCTCTCATTTCATGCACATCAATCCAAACTTTACAACCAGCATCACAAAGCTTGTCATACAACTGGAAAAGAGTAAAATAAAACTTTTATACAAAACCTTGGATAACACAAAACTGACTTAAAATTGTTAAACTTGAATTCGCTGCTTAGGCAGCTTCGGACGTTCAAAGTATTTTCCATGACATATTTTTTGGCGAAACATTAAAAAATGCATCGGCATTAGCTTGTAACCATTGATTCGAAATTGAATGAAAAGTGAAATGCGGCTTGTAAAGGCTTTTTAAACAGATATCCATTGAGATCATAATATCAGAAGTAGCGCTCAGAAGTAAAAGTGAGAGAAAATGACAAAAGACTAGCAATAAAACTAACTTTATCAGCAAGTTCTTTGGAAGACCAATGATAACTGATCATGATGTGCCTTTGATTTTCGACGCTTCCCATCTGTGTCACAATTGTTTTTGTCTGAACGTCATTCGGTTGATTTTCATCTTTGAAAATAAGCACATGATCAAGTTAAAACTGCTGAAATACAACGATGCTAAATTTTTAAGTGAAGGCAGTTTATATGTTGTGTTCATTGACAACATGGACAACAAAATACGACAAAAAACCTGATTTCTTGCTTGATTTTGGAATCTTCTCAACATCTGTTGGCTGTCGAGCTTGCTGCAGTTTTTCTATCAAAGTAGATGCATTGATAAGAAGAAACAAAGCACTTTGTTACAAAGAATTTCGTAAAATTTGGAATTTTAATTTGAATTGTTTTTGGAGTTATTCCTTTTTCTTTAAACTTTTATTTTTCCGAGAAATCTAGCAAAACTTTTAAAAGATGCGTTTCTTGGAGGTAACTAACTTTTGATATTTTGCCTGGTAACAACTATTTAATATTTTAATACGTAGCTTAAATTTAACTGGGTGGGATTGAATAGAAGTAATATAGGGTATAGAGTGAAATTTGGCTTGAAACATATATATCAGGCTGATGTAGGCATTTTATGTGATGGGTTTGAAATCAATATCATGAAACATTAAAGCGAATATTTAAGTTGGAAGTATGACATGGAACATGCAAATTAACTCACCAATACCCGCCTTTAGCTCGTTAAACTTCTCCTCAAATTTGCAGTTACTGAAGTCGTAATACAGCTCTTTTGCACAGAACAAACCTGCTCAAAGAAATGCTGTGTTAATGCACGACTTTAACAAATAGGAATTCTAAACAAAAACAACTTTCTCTGTATCATGCAGATAGATGTAGGCAATATTTTGGATGTTGCCAAACACCCAGATACCTGAGTTGGAACTCACCCAACCAATTGTTAGGCTTGTAGCCTTGTTCAACTTTGATAGGGATAATGGTCTTCTTCAAATCTTTAGCGTAGGCGGCTTCCATTTGGCAGTTTTCACTTGTCATGTAATGTTTGGTGGCAAACATCAGAAAAAGGTCGGCATTTTCAACTGCTTCTGCCATTTTCCCAAACACTGGTCCGTGCATTTCATTTTTATCGATCCACACTTTGTACTTGGCCTTACAAAGCTCGTCATTTATCTGGGAGAAAAACGCATTTACCATAGATTTAGCAAAATCCCCTTCAAATAACAAGATATCTATGAAACAAAAACTTCATGAACACATCAAACACTGCCACCACACTTTGCAGCAATAGAACTGCTGAACTACCACTGACGTTTGCGTTTTAAATATTAAGCGAGAGACAACAAAATGTCCATTAATCAAAAAAAGTTGAAAGTTATAAACTGAAGGTTAAAAAAACAGAACTTCTTTATTTAGTTCCCTAAAAGGTTAAACAGTTGTTGCTGAAAATGTAAAGCAAATTAGCTGCAAATTATGACAGTAACGGCAATTATAACTTTACAATATGAAACCAACAGTATATAACAGACAGGTTATTCAACACGTTTATGATGGGACATGAGTCAGTAAACAAGCGATTACTATGAGCTATATTAAGCTAAAGATAAGTGTTCCTGTCATGGCTTTAATCGTGCCTGTTTCTTGACTCTTACACAAAACATTCTATTCATATTTAATGTAAGCATCATCGTTACGCACATAGATTTTACTTATGACATCATCATTGCCACGACCTATGTCATAATTAGCAACAAACTTGCATTCTTGCAACACAATTGCTTAACCACTAAATCCAATGCCTCAGCATGTTTGCCGACAATCATTCATTAATTTAAGGTCGTTTTATCATTTGTCCCCATTTCACTTTTTTATCAAACAACAAGTAAGTGGGAATAAAACCAACTTTATGAGCGAGTTGTTTTGAATCTGCCCAGTTGTAGCTGATCATGATGTGCTTTTGTTCTTCATCACCTGAAACCATCAAGTCAGAGCCAGGAGATTGCGTTGTTCCTTTCGACAGTTTTGTTTGCACATTTCTCGGAGGTTGATTTCTATCTGCAATAAAATTGATTTATAGACAGAAATGAAACACTTCAAAACAGGCAAATTAATTTAATTTTAATTAATTATTTTGCAAATTTAGCTCAAAGAACAAAATTAAATATGGAAACTTGATGGTAGATTTATTCGCACAATATTTGGAAACCCGAGAGTTTATATATGCACTGTGCATTTAGGAAAGACAATGCTTTGACACATTGTAAAATATTTCCACACTTTGTTCCATTTTTATGGAAACTATGAGCAAAGTTTAATGGGTCTGCACATACATAGTTTGTGTGCAAATAGACCGATATACCTCAATTTCACTCTCAATTTGAGCCACATCGATTTGATAGCTACACATTATGCTTATATCCTTACAAAACATGCTTTTCATGCAACTTACTTATGATTTCTTTGAGCTTTTTATGAAAATTCTCTTCGGTTGCATGCAAGGTTTGTTCTGGTTGAAGATTCAAAACTGCGAAAATGATGACAAGTCAGCAAAGTGATTCGCAAGCACACAGGATTCAGCCAACACAATGTACATGCTCATATATTGATAAAATAGCACTATTGTTCGCAATTTTATAAATTAACCGATAATTTCACCCTAAACACATAAACAGGAGCCTGAACATCCCAAATACCCGTAGTTGCTTCGTTAATATTTCAATTTAACCTGTGTCGGAATTGTACAATGTGTCATACATAAATGACAGGTCGGTAAAACAGAGGATGAACATTTAAACACCATCAAGAATCAAAAAAGCGTAAACTAACATTGTCGGAGCGAAAGGCGTGTACTATTTTGTGGTTAGATGTCTTAGAACAAATTACGTTTTATCTTTCGCAAGTGAACAAGCAACTTACTCAAGCAGTTTTCTTCTTTGTAGCTTTCCTGCACCATCACTGACACTACGGTTGTTTTCAAATCTACAGCGTAAGAGACTTCCCGTCGACACGCTTCACTTGCCACATAGTGTGAAGATACAAGCACAAGCACGAGATACGCGTTCTTCACGGCATCTGCCACCACGTTGCGAAAATTGGTGACTTTTTGTGTCGCATTGATCCAAACCATATAACCATTGTCAGAAAGCTTGTTGTATATCTGTGAAATTGAAATTGTAATTGAAAAAATCAAAAAGTTTAGATAGATCAAAACTAACCAGTAATCCATGCACTACTTGGCATAAAAACAACCAATGCTCTAGTATCAGAATCTTTATCGCTGGACTGAGAAAAATACTTTGTGGCACCTAAACACAGTATACAAACATTAATAATCATATATATACAGCATATAGAGCCACATGTGATAAAAAATGCTCAAATGCGCTTCACCATCACTGGCTTAAGAAACAACAAAGACAGTGGAGTAAATAAAAAGATCAAAACAGTGAAACATAACACAGTAAAAAATAACAGATAAGAAAAACTTTAAAGCAGAGAAGTTTTTTATCAAGTTGAACCATTTCCTTGGACCAACAAGATTTTTCTGTTTTTTGTCGATTTCTTTTCACTGAAAATCACTAAACACACTAAACTTTATCTTCATAGAGGACACTTTATGTTATAAACATACCAGAAGCACACTGGTAATTAAAAAGTAATCAACTATTTATATGACTGACCTCCAGAGCAAGTTTGAAATCCTTTCGGGCGTAGCTGATCATTATATGTCGCTGTACTTTGTTGTCATCTGCGAACATTAACATTTTTAAACCTTTAAAGCTCAACTCCTACTTGTGCACACGAGGCAGAAAGATATGAAAGTGAAGGAAAATTTTGGACTATTATTAATTATTTAAAGAGATAAATGTTGGTCTGCAACTTGTACAACTGTCGCTGTTATTTTAAGATGGTTTCTATGCTTTAAGAGTACAGGTTCCCAACAATTTTTAATTACATACAATATCATATATAAATAAAATTCTAACACTACTATTCACAATCACAACCCAAAACTTATCACATTTACAAAAACTTAACAGCAAACAAAAAATAACCGTTTTCCAATGACAGTGTTTGCAGTTGACGATCGTCTGATTGGTACGAAGTGAAGTATGATGTTGTGGAGAACGAGTTAGGAAGTAATCTCATAACCCAACTAAACATCTTCCATTTATTTTTAAAAAGGTTTGTTTCAACATTGAACCGACCACTTCTGCATTCGTCGATGTCATCTGCATCAGAACCAAGTGTTTTAAGTCAAAAACCATGGCATGCTTATTGCTAGGATGATGGTATGATATGGAATACTGGGGAATGTGACCTCGTATCTATTTAATATGCAAAACGACTCTTGGTTTATTCAATTAAACACCACAGAAGCAATAACTTACCTGATACACTTTTAATTTCTTTCAGTTTGAACTTGCACCAGGACTGACTCGGTTGTTTTCGTTCAGCCAAGAACTTCCTCGCTTGACTGCTGTTGGGCCAAAGAACAGAACCAGATATCCAGGTGGATGGAATGACCCCTTCAACCTCATCTCCATTCTCCTCCTCCCAAACAGCTTTCACCCAAGACATGGAGACTAACAATGCATAGATATTGCCTGAACCTGTAGTTAAAGGTGGTTTGAATTTGCATAAAATATATTCTGCTTGATCAACATCTGTCGATAAAAAACACACCAACAATGATCTTTTCAATAAAAGTACAAAGTGAATATTTATTATTTAGCTCCAAAAGTAAAACTGAAACCTTGAAAATATCATGTATAAGGGAGGCCTTTATATAATTCTTCTTGGTGTGGCAGATCTAGCCCAGAGGTGTTGAAATGTTCAAACGAGCTTTTCTTTGTTTACTCATTATGAATTGGCATGAAGAAAAAAAGTTCGACATGCACGCTGACGAGTCTCATGCATCATGCATGCAGGTGCCACACTTTCCACTTTGGTGAAAGTGGTCGTTTTCAGCAAGATCTTGTGTGCACCAAACAATCAAAAATGACAAGTGCTGGTGAGGCAGTGGAAGTTTGCATTTACACAGTAATGCACACAATTTGATTAAGTCAATCTCTAAGTTAATTGAAAATTGAGTGCCTGAAGTTCTGTCCAAGTCATTAAGTGCTAAATAAAGCACCTAAAGTGCGGCAATGAAGCTCAAAGAAAACAGTATTAAGTGCCCTTATGACATGCCAAACACTGCAAACTAGGTTTATGAAAGTGTTAGGCGTTGTGTTAGTGCTAGAAAGTGGAGCGAATGTAGAAATTTTTACAATGTGACTATTTTACCGGTGTCTTTACTGAAGTTGCATAATCACAATTAGGCAACCGGCAATTTTCCGCTGGTAGAATAAATATTCCTGTCTTGAACGGGCGAATAATGAAACACGGCTGGTGTAATAGATGGGGACCAGACTGTAGAGTTTGGCGTAAGCTCACTCAATGCTGTTTTCATTGAGCTACCGTGATGCACTGTAGGTGCTAGAGAACTTCTGTGTGCTCAATTTTCAATTAATTTAAAAATTAAATAAGTCAAATTGTGTACATTACTGTGTAGTTGCGTACCCAGACTTGTCATTGTTGGTTGTATGGAACACCAATGGTCTTGCTGAAAACGGCCTTACTCTACAGTCTGGGTTAAGAGTCTACCACGTGTGCTGGCGGTTTCGGGTTCAAATCCTGCTTATGATAAGATAGTTAAGATCAAGCTTATTACTAAATGTCTACTTGATCGGCCATCGTTTACCAAAATAAGAAAATACCAATTGCATCACCGGCCAGACGTTTCTGAAGCAGCTTTTACCAAATTCGGTAACCGGCAGCCGGCCCTTGGTGAAATAGTAATTATTTTGTTGATTTAGTGGCCATACTAACCTACCATCTAATAACACAATTGTATAATTATTATCTTGCATGTTTTAAGCCCTTGGGCTATGCCACTTTTTCTTGCTCGTTAATTGGTCGTGAGCATGTGTTTTATTGTGCTATAAATACAACGGTTAGTATCGTAACTTTCGTTCCGCACAGTTCTGCAGTTAATGGAGAAAAATAAACAATACTGTACTATTAAAATAAAGGCTGTCATTTTTTGTAGAGCGTGTCCAAAACGGTTTCGTTTTGGGTATTTCCCCTATGTGAGGGAATTGCCTGAAAATTTGTGACGTTTTCGTCACGTAAATTCCTTTAGTCACATCACAATGCCCGTATTTCGTTGCAATTTGCAAACCATATACTTACGTCACCAGTTACCGTCGAGCATATTGTTTGTAAAAGGACCGTATCTCTGTTTTGACAAGCTCAGTTTAGCATAAGTTAGCATAAGTTAGCACAGATTGTAGTTAGTATTCACTTTGACCACTTAACATGTCCAGCTTTTTTAGCTCTGACGGTCGAACTAATAAAACAATTGGAAATTAATGTGTTTATCTGACTTATGCAAGTTACTCCTAGCACAGCTACTAATCGATAAATAATCACGCCTTGAAATAAGATTCGTCAATATCGTGGAAAAGCACGAAATAACTTCAAACTTCACCATCCATCTTGCTCGACCAAGGAATGACAGTTGCAAAGTAGGCATGTAACACACAGAAGGATGTTACTGTTACACGTACAATAGCGCAATATACATTTCTAAGACGTTAAACTTTATAAAACGTTACATCTAACTTTAACTGTCGATCTCTATTCACAATTACCGTACATTCCGAGTTGCAGATTTTGGTGGATCAAGCACCAGATTTCAATGTAATAATGATTTCAATGTAATTTCGAGTAAAAGTTTTCTAAATCCAACGTGAAGCATAAATTACGTTCAAAATGAAACACTGGTGTTGTAAAGAGGCGGCTTAGTTCATTTCAGACAAGGTTTGAGCCCGCTCACTGACACTATTTCCAGCCAGACCATCTAGATCCATCATGCAGGATAGCTGGGTTTTATATAATGCCTGAAGCTATGTAGAGCATCGAAAGGACGTTACGCCAAATCTATATATTGTTGAGCTGTTCCTGGTCAACCACTGCTGCTAAGTTGATATTATTTCATTCATAAAATGCGCTGAAGCACAGGCTTCACTTAACGACGACACACTCGAAACGCGAACAGGGAATAAAGAGAAAAAATAAAAAATTTTTCCACAACAAATAAACAGTAGCATAAAATAAAGGACAAAGCACAATTTAAAAAAATACAATAATTTCTTGTCAAATAAAGGCTGTGTCCTGTCGCCATCTAGCGGACAAGGTGATGAACGCTGTACCAACATTTAGGATTGTTATTACAGGCTTGTTTCATCTAAAACAGTAGCATAGCAGAATACCAAAATTTTATAAAGATATGTGCCAAACGTGAGATATTTTCCCTTTGGGCGCTAGATGCGTTGCACCGTAAGTGCAGCCTAGGAGCGTTTCACTCTCACCGCTCTAAACAACCTACCAATGTGTTTTAAAACATTCATATTTGTTAAACATTACCTTGAACGTGTCTATGGCTTAAAATCATTGCTTTTTTCTGAGAATTTGGTCCATGAGCAATGCATGATACTATAATGTGTTTATCTGCGTTTAAAACGTGTGCTTGGTTGTTGTCTTCATAACTAGGCCTAATCAAGCGTGGCTAATCCATTGTGTGAGTGTGCGCCAAATGCCCGAGCCAATGACAAACGCAAAGTAAGTGCGCGTTTGAGTTTAGTTTTTCAAGCGTGACTGCTGATGGCCACCCAGCGGAGTAAGGCTCGAAACTCAAATCTTAACTGATGTGACTTGGCTTTGTTATATCCAGCCTAAATCTCTTGGTCGGGTCGATCGTAAACTGCAGTCGTATTTTTACTTGGAACATTATTTCGAATGTTATCCATTATTATTTCTAACAAATTGGAATATGACAGTTTCATTTTAACAAAACTATGCTGACAGGTATGATAACCAACGCAAATAGCCTTACATGCGAGTAAATATGGATTGACTTAAGCACGATGCCAAAGATACAAAAGAAATTTCAATCAAGAACCAGACGAAGACGGAAAACGCCAGGCAGCGGTTGCTTTGTTCCAGCAAAAAATACTAATAACAATGTTGAAGAATACTAATAACAATCTTGTAGAATACGAATAACAATGTTGTAGAATACTAATAACAATGTTGTAGAATACTAATAACAATCTTGTAGAATACGAATAACAATGTTGTAGAATACTAATAACAATGTTGTAGAATACTAATGACAATCTTGTAGAATACTAATAAGATGTTGTAGAATACTAATGACAATGTTGTAGAATACTAATAACAATGTTGTAGAATACTAATAACAATGTTGTAGAATACTAATAAGAATGTTGTAGAATACTAATGACAATGTTATAGAACAATAATAAGAATGTTTTAGAATACTAATAACTTGTTATCAGTATTCTATGGTTTCAGCCTTTCAGGGATCAGACATAGACACTACATTAACACAATGTAACGTAGTGTCTATGGATCAGAAGCAATGCGTTCTTACTTTTCAAACTGTTCCCGACACGTGTTAGTAGATAGGACATAAATGCATTAAATCACTAACCTAGCTTGACTCGATCCACTAGCCTACACCAGAGCAAAATATCAATTCACTGGTGTAGATGATGTTTATGTGACCCTTAGTACGTTGCAGGAGTTGAGCCGTTCCTCACGTGATTATTGCGAGGAAAAACCACTTGGTGTAAAATTAATGAATTAACCAAATTGCAATTTTCCAAATATTAACGGCAACAGGAATTATGTCATGTACAATATGTCTTCAAAACAAACATTTAATGAAACAGAAAGTACCAAGCCTAGATATTTGTATTTTCAAAACACGAATTTGTCGGCTCGGTAGCCGAAAGGTTCAAGCGCTGTCACTGCAACAAATATGGCTCGTGTGGCGGGTTCGATACCCAATGGCGACATATCATTGTGATGCCCTTGAACAAGGCATTAAATATACTTGCTCCTGCTCGGTGGACCTGGTGAACAGTTCTACATAGAAATCGAAAAATAATACTAATCATGTGACATAGGATCCTGCACAAAGGCAACCTCGGTAACCGGGGATCGAGTGATCAGGAATCATCGCCCGGTTTAAGTCAAAGACTTTCTTCAGTCCGAGGATGAAGATCATCATGCCCTGATGAGGCTATTCCTGCTGATTTTTTAAAATAGTCAACGCTTTGTCTGATCCATGCTGCTGGTTGAGTTGGGTCAGACAACATTGCAAGGCCATATTTGGAGTTTTATAGAAATTTTTGCTTAATTTGATTCCTTAAAAATCCTACTTCAATATTTCGGTCGTGACGAATTAATTATTTTATCTTGCTTTTGCGTTCCCACACAAGTTACGGCAAAGCAATAGCTAAAACGACCGACGTCGTTTGTGAAAGATTTTGAGTATTTCGCGCATTCCAGCCATATACGACACTGGTGAAACGCGCAATGGTTTATTTTCAAGAACATCGAGCTAATGTTTACTACTTGTCCTACAGAGACAAAACAACTTTTACTCACAATAGTTACAATAGCGACGCATTTAACAGCAAATATTGCACGAGGGGCGCAAATTGATTTGAGGAGAAAAAAGACACGATGCGCACTGAAACGTCATCATTGTTTATAATGCGCATTGTTAACTGTATATAATGACTCATTGTGACCACATAAACGATCAACAAAAAGTAAAAGAGAAACAAGTTTTAGATCGAAATACGATCATTCACACAACTTGCTGTTTACAAACGGCTCCTTGCAAGAATGAACGTTTAAACTAACCCGACAGCTTCTGCGATGGACGGTTCAAATTAGCTCGTTTTAAAAATATCAATGACATTTAAAATAATTCACAGGGAAGAATGAAGGACTTGTTAATAATGACCAGGTCATTGTCGTGTCACTTCTGCCGATTGTGACCTCACAGAAGTATAATATAAAACACAACCAATCTAAGCAATAGAGACATCTGTCATGTGAGCCTTTGTTGCCATAATAATGGCCACTATGACGCCGAATAATCCGATGGCGCTACCGAATATTTCCACAATAAGAACCTGCAAAATGATATCTTGAAAATACAATGGTTGCCACAAGGCCTGGCATCATCAAGCACAAGCTTTAACTGGTGGAATACAGAGATTTATTTCTGCCAACGTTTCGTTAATCATTCGGATTAACCTCGTCAGGGCGAGGTGAAATATTTGAACTTTCGCGAAAAGTGTAGAATGGAAGTCGTTAAGTTTCTTGCTCCTAAGTTCCGGTTGCCAGGTTGTGCTTAAGTAATGCAGCAAGTTCCCAAACGCGTTAACAAAACGTTGGCAGAAATAAACTTCCGTATTTCACCTCTGTCATGATCATTTCCGCTTAGAATTTCATCGAGCATGGAAGATCACTTACCTTAACAAAGAGGGTGTTGTTGGCCGCGTCAGCAAGTGCGGTGCCACTACCCACGACTCCGACACAGATGCCACACGCCAGGTTGGACAAACCGGTGACCAGACCAGCACCGAACAGCGAATATCCTGGAAAATAAAAGCGGTGAAAAGTATACCGGAAATAGACGGGCAGCGAATGCGAGTACACAGTGAACCAAACAGTGCATTGCTGATGTTACAGCACTTGTAGATGGAGCCATGCACGGTCCATACCTGCAAAGTAATTCTGGGCCCTCGCTTTCTCATTCAAATTTTCGAGGTCAAAGTTTATCAAATAACCGGACATGACAATGGCGATGATGATGCCGTAGATGGCGACCGCCTCACAGAATATGATGCTCACCTGGGTTGAACAAGTGGAATATTTCATACAAAGTCCTCCGATACATTTAAGCACAACACGTCATTTTTATTTGACCCTGAAACTCATTCATTATATGACACCTACAGCAGGTGAACGTCGCCTACCAAATTTTTTGAGTACACTCTGGGCATGAGGACCCCGGCACCCATGATGCTGGCGCCAGTTGAATAAATTCCCCTGCAAGCAAACAAACAAATCTATTCCATTATTACAGTTAATTATAATTGCCGAGATATTTCCAACAGGTTTACAGCAGAATATTCCGATAACTGTTTAATAGTTTTGCAATAAATTCATCACAATAGAACTAGCTAAAAAGTCTGTACAAGCAGCAATTGAAACATGTTGCCTACCAAGCAGCCCCGAACACAGACAGACCCATAGCTAGACCAATCCCAACGCAGGCGAACATGTACGGAGATATCGACGTGAGGAACCAGGCCACGTCAAACCTGAAGCCCTGATTGGTTAAAAGCAGGTACAAGCCTGAAAATAAATCATAGCTTGCAATGTTAGTGAGAACAATGTGGTTTAATTTTAAGATTTAGAGCAAACTAAAAAAAACAAACATGGTACCCAATGAGATTGCGATGAGCAGAAAGATGGCGTAGACGGCGCCATATATGGCTTTATAGGCTGCACTTGCCATTTCTTTTGGCCACAAAATCAAGTTTTAGTTCTGCCAGTTAATAAATAACCTATGTCAACACCTTGCACTAGAAAATTAATAAAATAATTTAGCAGTCGTACATAATTAATCAACAACACTTTAAACATTCGTATTTGCAAAATGTTGCTCATTCGGGGAAATTGTGTCATGTTATTTTGCACTCACATAAGACCGACAAGATACTGATCCTGAAATAAAAATGTTCAGAGCAATTGAATTTTTGAAAACAAAGAGGTTTCTTATAAAATTGGTCCACGGTAATATTATTGAGAAAAAAGCTGATTTTAGTTTAACAAGTGCAACCAGAAATCATTATTTTCATCAGTGTCTGGTACAGAAACGCAAAAGGCAAGCTTGTCATGAAATAAAATTTACACCGAAGAAAAAAACTTGCAACAAAAATGTTCACTTTAAAAATGTCCACAAAAACTTTGCAATTACAAAAGACAATGTCTACAGCGTAAAGATTTTAGCAGCTCCAACAAAATAGTTATTACAGAGATAGTATATACACAGACATAGTTGTTATTCACCGAATGTAGCAGCAGGATGATGCAAGGTCATTGCACAAGTTAATGATCCTAAATGAGATGATTTTAAGCTGGTAGTTAAGATAAAACTTGATGCCGCGAACCAGATAATATTTCACCAATTCATGAGGTATTTTACATCAAATATTTTCAATAAGGTTTAAGCAGCATAACTCTAACTAATCTAATAGTTATGTAATAACCAACAGGAGGTAAAAGCCGAATTTACTAAAACACACCACTTTTTTATGCAGAAAATACACAGAATGAAAGTACCAAGCGTAATTGCGATGAGCTGCCGGAAGTTAACATTTCTATGGAATTGGACACAACAGTTCCAAGCACTGGGACTCAGACAGGACTCGAATATAGAGATGTAATGGTATCAATAAAAATTTTGCAATAACTGAATATATGTGTGATGATATGTCATAGCAAAAGCTCACACACAACTAACAAAGTCGTTATTGAAAGCAGCTGAAGTTCAATTTATCAGATCCTCGTGAAAACTGCAGCATTAAGTCAAAATTGCAAAACTAATAGCTAAGTACAAGGTAGTTGTTGCACAGAAACTGCTTTCCCACACTTAATTATCTAAACAAGAAATGAGAAGAAAGGTTGCACACCAAACACCACAATTCATGAGTAAAATGTCACCACACTGGTCTGGTTTCCTCGGATCAAGACAATTGGAGGAAGATCGCGAGTTAGCTCCTCCAGCCAGGCCATATATAGGGAGGATGAGCAAATCCCTTTTCTCCCAATGGGAAGCGTCATGATGATCAGTGCCGCATCTTTTGAGTGCTTCTGGAGAAGTTCTTGAAGTCGAATCTGTCGATAAATTTTGTCTTTGTACGTCCTCATCTCGTTGTCGGTGATCTTCCAAGGTTCTGCCAGGTTCAAATTACTTCTCTCCCCGGAGCCGTCTTCTTCGTCGAACAAACGATACGGCCTGATCATCTCGTTGAAGTTGTCGATCGATGTCTTTTGTGGTTTTTCGTTGATGTCCGGGACGACAATGACGTCTTCGAAACTGATGCGGAATTTTGTGAGCAGCTGAGCCATTGTCCTCTTGTCCTGATCAATCCTCTCTTTCTTTCCTCCAGTGAAGATCCTCATCCTGCATCCGGACCACTGCTGTCGAGTGGAGAGGAGATATGGGATGAGGATGGTAAGACCTCCGTCGTCGAAGAGCCACCAGACATCGATCGTCTTCCCCTTTCCTTGCACGGTTTGAAACTGACTCGTTGCTTTCAGGGCGGCTGTGTTCACCTCACCGGTGCTCCCCCGTGCATCGGCGTGGATGCGCACCAACTGCGAACTGCTCCCTTCCTCTTCTAGTGGCTGCTTCAAAGTGGGGGCGACACTCTCATTCACCTCTTCGATCGAGCCCGATAGTGACGAGCCTTCCTTCTTTAATGCTTCCAAGTCTGATTTGCTTTTCGGCAAACGAATGTCGGACTCCGAGAGGTAATGTGAGACATCAAGGCCTTCCTTCATTCGAAGGATGCAAACTCCGTAGTTCAAATCAAATGCGTTATGGAGGATGTTTATGTAAGAAGCCAACTCCGCTCCAGACACTTGCTGCCAGTCACATTTGAAGCCCATCAGGATGGTGTTGGTTTGAAGTTTTCCGAGTCCGGACAATTGCATCATAGTCAGGACACCTTCTGTAATCGACGGTGATACCACGGAAGTATAAAACGCACGGAGATGTTGCTTTTTGAGCCAGCGCTGGTTCTCGTGACTCTCTTTCATCTGAGCTCGAACGGGATTCTTTCCAAGCTGAGGCTTCACGTTGGCGCAAACCATCAACGACACATTTTTAGTGATCTGTGAAGCAAAATGAACCAGAGCCGGCCGATGGTTCGGCTTTCCCGAGAGCACCATGAGTTGAGGACGAAAGTTTTTGACGTGATCATCGACTGATGTGAGCTTCAACGTGTGGTTCAGGGCCTGTGTGTATGTGTACGCTTGAGTGGAGGATCCCCAATTCACATCTGGCTTCTTGTAATCGACAAACTTATAAAGGCCAAGCACAATAATAATTGTTACTAGTGCCGCCCACCACTCTATGACGAACATGATGGCGCTACAAATAACAGCTCCAACCAACGAGAGCCACATGTTGTAATATTTGAAAGCAGGACGCCAGCCCGGTGATTTTGCCAACGATGCAGAGAAGCAAGAATAGTTGATTAAAGTGTAAGAGGCGAGGAAGAAATTGGAGATGATTGGAGCTATCACATTTAATTGTCCAATCAATATGAAGCCAAGAGCAATAAGAAATGCCAGAATGTAACCTCTCTGCGGTTCATCAGTCTTTGGTGCTCCTTTGCCGAAGACGGTGATAAACGGGAATATGCTGTCACGACAAACTGCTTGAAATATTTTCGGGGCACTGACAAGACTTGCGAGTGCGGATGACAGCGTAGCGGCAAAAATCCCAGCGAGAATAATCGGCCCAAATCCACTTATCTTCTGCATAGCCTGGTAGTCGTTCAGGAGCCCGGCACTGTAGCACTTCACAACAGCGTCAACCTTATCGGTGCAATTTTCATTGACGACCGTGTAATTCCAACCAAACTGACATGCAGCAGACGTACAATTTATCGCTGAAGTGTTCGCTGCACCGATGAAATCTGCCACCAGCCCCGATGCAAAACGCACCTCAACGAAACCCAATATCACGGCCACTACAGCGTAGGTTATACTGGTGATTAAGATCGCAAGCAGAGTCCCTTTTGGAATAGCGGCCTGGGCATCTTTCAGATCTCCAGAGATATTACAACCTGCAAGAATGCCAGTGGCTGCCGGGAAGAAAATTGCAAAAAGAGAAAAAAAATCCTCACCGTTTCTAAAACTTGGCGTAAAATTTTCTGCTGCGATACTTAACTGATAGTTGAAGAATCCATCTGCATTTTTTTCTGGTCCGGCAGGAATAAAAGTCCCAATCAAAAAGTTGGCGATTGACACCAACAAAATGAACAGAAGAACAAGTTGCATTTTGGCTTCCCATGCCATTCCCAGCTGAGTTATTCCAAGAAGCAAGATCACGGTGATTGTTCCAATAATTCGGGCGTCATTCACTGCGTCTCCAGTCATGGTGGCGTTGTACGTCTTCATTATGTCAACAACGGTCTCAGAAAATCCGACAACATACATGGCAACAGCAACGGCATTGGCAAGCGAAAAAATTAAGCCAATAGCGCCCCCAAACTCTGGGCCGAGACTGCGCGATATCAGATAATATGCTCCTCCCCCTCGCACTTGCCCGTTTGTGCAGATTGCCGACATGGAGAGGGTTGTGATGACCGTCACCACCGACGAGAGGAGAATGATGAGCAAAGTGAACCCAACTCCAGCCTGACCCACGATCCAGGAGAGTCTTAAAAAGAGCATGACTCCCCAGATATTGAGAACGCAACGAACTAGAACTCCCTTGATCCAACCAAACTTCACCGGTGTGGCAAGTTTAGCGGATTCAACATCTCCGCTTGTGTCATTCTCTGATTTCTTTGTAGGAGATTGCTCAGTGATGCTGTCTTCCGGAGCGTGCAGTTGGTCAAGGGTGGGTCTCTGGGCCTTCCCGCCAACAGACTCGGTGTTCCGATAATACGCCACCATAGGGATCGCTTCATGTGTGTTGTGGCCGAAAGTGCGTTGGTAGTAAGTCTTTGTGTGAGTGTACGAGTTCTGTGTATCATGGGTCGGGGAGGAAGGGGTCAGGAGAGATTTATCATGTTCTGGTTCAACAAACTCTACGTGGAAGCGACTCTGACCCCGACCTTTCTCTGACGTTTCTTCTTCATTGACCGCGGTAACTATTTCAACTGGACTCTCGTCTTCAACACAAACTTCCGGCAATCTCTTCGAATCATTTTGCTTTGGGTCCTTTCCTGGTGGCAGCTTTAAAGGACTCTTCCCCTTCTCTTCACTTTCATCCAGTGACGTTTTCGACCCAACGGAAGACTTATCTGAAACTATTTCTTGATCGCCAGGGACACGCTCTACTTCAAATCTTGATGATGACATTTTTATAAGAAATCACAAAACAACAATCTCCAGTAGTTAGCAACAATTTCTTGTAGGTGTTCAGTCCCTAGCATCCATGATTCTGAAACATAAATAAATAAGTCAGATATCAAAATGTATTTAACTTATGTTTATGTACAAACTAATATTGTGATGTCCAACATCACCATATAAGGGGTGAAACCAGTTAGTTGTATCCTGGTATAATTGAATGAAACCCTGCAGGAAGATCGGAAAAACTTTGTTGAATTTTATTTCAAACCAAATTACTTGGAGGATGATAACATTTTCACACTAAGAAAGCTGCCATAGTTTGCATTTTAATTTCATTTTTATTCTAAATTGAGAGATCATTACCAGTACATTTTTTATGCACAACCATGACATAATCCCAACTGGAAAGTGTGGCGGTTTTCGACGAGAAAACATGCGTGCAAAGACACAAACTTTGGCGCGATGGCGCGTAGTAAAGCATCAATTCTTTGTTTACTTATTTTAAATTGGCGTTCAAACAACCAGTTTTTCTTTGTTTATTTATTACAAATTGACGTCATGAGTTAAATGTTCAATATGCACGTTGATGAATCTCGTGTGTGCAGATGCCACGTTTTCCACTATGAGACATTTATAATGATGTCACAATTACATAAATTAGTAGGATATGTGGCGGTGATCGTTTGTTCAACGCGGTCTTTGTCCCGACCGTACCCAAACTAGCCTAGAGCTCAAGATGATAACTGACTCCTTTCTGAAGTATGAGCTCTTCCCAGTAGCACAAACTAATTATTGGAGCATAAACCAGTCTGTATTGTAATTTACTGGTCATTTCATGCTCGAAATAAAAGGCTGTACACCAGTCGATGACATGAGTAGAATGAATTAACTGGTCAGCATGGTCAGTGCACTTTAGCAGAAAACCAACAATGAGAAAACACTGCACAAAAGAGAAAAAACATCATTAATTCACAAAGTACACAATTTTAGATGTCTGTTTGGCTCTGTGGCGGTTATTAAATACCACAGATATTTTGAGATCCTGTGTACTTTGACATGGTTGTACACTTGGATAAAGTCCCAGCAATTAACTGCAACAACACTGCAGCCGAATCTGCAAATCTGTGAAAATGACTACCATTCCACACTCTGTCAAGAAAATCTGAAAGTGCACAACCAGATGACGTCACAATTAGAGTAGCGGGGGTCTAGTCTACAAAGGCATTCTGTAGTGGTACACTTCTATACTAGGCCCGAAAAACTTTCAATCTTCACATTCAAGATTTTATAGCTGACTGGCGTGAATAAAACGTTTGATCTCTTGATACGGTGCTTTTTCACGTTTTAGCCAAATGTCACAGGGTCACTAGGGACTAGGCCTAGTCTATCTGGCTATAGATTAGCCTAGGCTATACTTCTAGCTTTGACGCGTTAAATTAACAGTATGGGCAACCTCGCTAGGCCTACTACGATACCCACTTCATTACCACATTCATCAAAATCCGGTGAAATCACTGGGCAAACTCAAATACTGGTTAGGCTTGTCAACATAAGATACTTTAATCCACGATTTAGGCTAACTATGCTATACTTACAGGGCTAGGATAATAACAAACTTGTCCGCCAATCAACTCCCCGAGAGTTGACGCACATCACATGACGACGCGACCTCGACCTGGTTTGTGACGTTTAATCGAAAAAGTATTCTCAACCAAGCGCCAGTTAAAGAGCGAGTTTAGAGAGTTATTTTCATCTTTTATAAACTAACAAACTAACTTTTAAATAAAATTATATTTAAACGTGCTGAATCTGCAGGCCAAATGAACACTTCTGAACGACACTTAAAAAAATCTACACGACCACCAAGTTGTTTAAAACTGAAAATTTTAAAGTAGTTCTTATCTGCATTGTCGATGTTCATCATCAACTTGAAAGTGAAATGGTAACAGAATTGCGAAGTGTTATATACTTGAACAAACAATAGAAGAAAGAAGATTCTAAAGCCTTGGGGCTTGAATACTTCCAGGTTAAAAGTAGGTTTTCATTGACTTCGAGACAAAAGGATCTCGCTTTTTCAAAAATTATATTTCATGATAGGTTTATCTTTCTGTCCTCACGTTTTTTATTTACATCAAATTTTAATCAAAATAAAGCTACCCTTGTTGTTTCTGTGTTTTTGTGTTTCGACTTATTGTTAGCTTTTGTTTGAATTTAACAAGTTTGGGCTTAGTGCTAATCTTCCATTGATCTAACACCGCTGTAATTTGCACCCTGCATGTTTTAAAACGTCAGGTTGGTGCGCCAGACAATGGAACAATAGCGGTAATTAGTGTTTTCATTTATAACAACAGCTCTTTTCAACACGGGCCCTTCAATGCCTACCTCGGGATAATCCAACTTCTATTTAGCCTAATAATCATCGTAAGAAGTACTTCTGTTCTCCGTCATTTTCTAGCGCACCGTCCCGAGGGCTTGAAACGTGCAAGAAGTAAACAAGAATAACAGACTCATTCTATTGAAAAACTTTTTTTCTATCATGTTTTTGTTTATTTTAAAAATCAAACGTGTAAACAAATGAACAGCGTCGCTCCTCATGACTTAACTGGCCACTTTTTTCCCGTTCGTTGATTGTCTGTGAGCGTATTTCTTGTTTGACCGGTCTACAACAAGGTTAGCGCATCTTTGCTCCCCACAGTCAATGGCAAAAAGCAACGATACGATTTCCTTCAGGTGGTTAGGCCGGTTACTCTAGTGATTACTGCTAAACAAGCGTCTTAAAGCGCTTTCGACCGAGGTCGCTAAATAATACATCATAAACGCTGACGTAACCAGAAGTGGACAGTCGGTATTTTGCGGTACTTGATAATTTACAAAATTTACCCACGGTAACGGTATTGGTACTGCTCCAAGTAAGTAGTTCCACTATAGTTCGTTACTTTTTTGGTAATCGTCATGGGTAGACGAATTTTTCTCCAACGGATTCTGCTCCAATTCCTTTTTTTGTCAAGCTACAGAAGTGGTTTTCAACCTGGGGATCGCGACCCCCGATGGGTCGTATGCCTTTTGTCTGGGGGTCGCGAAGACGACAATTAAATACTAATCACTCTTACGAGAATGCCAATTAATAAATGCCAATTCAATAAATGAGTAGGCTATTTTTTCAACGGGTTGGTATCATAATTTATGTTGTTTTTAATTATCTTTTTGTGCTATTGCGCATACACAAATGAATTGCATATGCCTGGATCAAAATTTTTGGAAGAGGGTCGTTAGTTACATTGAGTTGTTAAAATGGGTCGCGGTATGAAAAAGGTTGACAACTACTGAGCTACAGGTTACTCTACGCCTCTACGGGTCAAACAGTATCCTACGTGACCTCATTTATTCGAACTCTATTAAACTTTTATATATTTTTAAATACAGCGTTGGCATTAAGGTGAATTAAAATGAACTTTTAAAAACATTTTTCCCAAAACCTTGAAATAATCACCTTAAAAGTATTGACTACCCGCCGCCTACTACATCCGCCTATTATGTTTTAAAAAACGTAATTCGGTACAATACTTCGGCACAACTCTCCGAAAGTTTCGACGGTACCGGTATCGATACTAAAAGAAAACTGCAATACAATAATATGGTGCTGTAGCCTACTGCAGCGTAACTGCCCATGCACTTTTGGACACGAATAATACATCACATATATTGAGAATCTATAGCACAACGGTGCTAAAAGGATATGGGTGACCGCTTCCCAAATTCATTGAAATCTTTTGTTGGATTTTAGTTTTTTACCCCAAAAAGGTCGCATGAATTTTTTTACTAAACCAGTCATGTAAACTCTCTGTGTGCTGTGTGGATTCCATCTTTGAGTGACGTCATACTAGCAATAGACTGCATGAACGCGTGGCACAACTTCATTATGATAGTGCTTTAAATAAATTGCTGATGCATTTAAATGTTATACTTTTGCTACAACTGTTTTATTTAATTACTTTTCATGCAATTTTTTCATATTAATGATCTTTTTAAAATAATATCCGAGGAAAATGTTAACTCGAAACTCATGATTCTTTACTCTCCTACATGTTAGTCTTTAGTTAGCAAGGAAATTATTTTCCTTTTCAGTGAACCTGGCGTGCAAGCAGCAGGTAAAATAGATGTGGGCAGTTTTTTAAAGATAAATCTTGTTTATTAGACAGTCTTATGCACAAATTCTACAGAAACACGTCACAAATGATTTTGTTGTAATCCATAGTTTTTGGTGTACGAAGCGGCGGCACCGTTGAACGATATTGCGTATTAGGCTAACTGAAACAGCTTATAGCTTGTGCACAAAACTGACTTTACAAGTTCCAGCAATGTTCACATTTGAATGAAGCAAATTTAAGTTTGTCTATCAATATTTTGGAAACCATTAAAATTAATTGTTAGCACGGCGCAGATGGATTTATTCATAAATTATTGACAAACAAAGCAGTTTTACTTAACTTGATACAAGTAACGTGGCATAGTGGGCAATTGCGCTGAACTTGGTGTTTCATGGCTTAAACCAGAAACGTTGCACTGGTACATACAGAATGGTTGTAGCTATCGACTAAAACATGACTAATATCTATGTTTGTTACTGATTTGGTCTTGTTCACAGATTAAATATAAATTTTCTGCGATTCTCTTTCAAATTAGGCTCCCAAATTAACGCTACAAAGTGGAGTGTGCAAAAAGTTTGCTTTGCAATGTCAGGTTTGCAACTGCTATGAAGTACAAACCGGCAATTATCCACCGCCAACTTTTATAAAGAGCTTATTGCTCGACATCGTAACCGCAACAGCATGAAGCTGCCAGACCAATCTACATGTTGTATGGTTACGTGTGGCACATTATATAGAACACGCAGTAACCTCACAAGAATGGACAAACACAAACTGACAAAAACTCTAACAAACATCTGAAGTTGCCAGTCACCTTCATGAATGTTTTATTTTAAAGATAATGGCGTGACAATACATTAAATTATATATTGTATAGTATTGTTTCCCTGACTATAAAAGAAAAGTTGTAAAATGCACCATAGTTTACCCAGAGCCAAACCAAGTGATTGAAGAAAATTTTGTGGCACCCAGTGCACTAAATAAAACTTCATTTTATGAAATATTGGAATAACTTTCTTAGTTTTTTCAGTGAGTTGTCGCAATTTCTTTTTACCTTGTGGCTTAATGGTCAAAGCTTAACGCTGATTAAGATGGGTATTTTCACAGTTTGGTATCTGGTTAAGTTGTTTAAAAGTTGGTATAGAATCATAAAAGAAATTAACAGTTGAATGCAAAGCATCCACTGAATATGTTGTTTTGAAGCTTAAGCATGTTATTCAATACACTTCTGTTTTTATTTCGTTCATCATCATGTTATCATTGATTACGTCACAATTGGAAGCAAGAACTTTGCAGATGCTGGTTTAGTGCTAACCATGCTTATTTTCACAGAAGCTCGAGTAAAAATGCCGCGACAAATTAAAGAGATAAAAGATTTTCTCCTGACCGCGCGTCGTGCCGATGCTAAGTCGGTGAAGATAAAGAAGAACAAGGACAACACCAAGTTCAAGGTAAGATTCTTCGATTTTAGACAATCATTGCCACGGGCCTTGGAGAATGTTCTGGGCCATTAACAAGTATATCAGGGTTTAAACTTTATCCTGGTTGTTTTAGATATTTCTGGTTTTTACACCAGAGAAAGTAATTAGTTTGTAGAATGCTGAGTCAACCATAATTGGAGTCTGGTAGTGGCAGCAACAAGAATGAACTCCCTAGCCACAGAAATTTATTTACTTTGTGCAGTGGTGGGATTCAAATATTTTAACATCCGGTTCTCTCACTAGCAGCATACCATATTGACCCGGGTCAGATATAATATAGGCAGTGTTGCCATACCATTCTTATTTCTAGGATTTGTCCTTATTTTAAAGATCCGTGTCTTAGAAAATATTTTTGTCCTTTTTTTTTTAAGAAATGTCCTTATTTAAGTCTTATTTTTAGGGCAGAGGTTCGTATTTTGACACCTTTAGTGTCATACCATTTTGTACCAAAGAGATACAAAAATTGAGAACATGCAAATAGTATCTCGTTCTTTCATATTTGGAACATTGATTGCCTTCTCCTCTTTAAGCTAGTATTCTTCTTCTGCTTCCCGTTCGTCCTTATTTTGGAGTCCAGACCGATGGCAACTCTGAACAGCCTATACTAACGCTTGCTAACAACCGGTTATTAAAATTCCAAGAACCGGCCGAGTCCTACCACTGACTTCTTGACAAGAATTTCTCTGCCTGTCTAAGACTTGTTCGTAATGATCTGGCCCTGGTTGGGATTCGTTTTCACTTGTCGAGGAAGTGATCCAAAGTTCTTTGTCTCTTTTGAATCATTATTGCTCTTCTTCTTACAGGTCCGATGCAGTCGATACCTTTACACGCTCGTCATCCAGGACAAGGATAAAGCGGAGAAATTGCGCCAGTCGCTGCCACCAGGCTTGAGTGTTAAAGAGCTCAAAAATTAAATAAAATGTCGTGAAACTTTATTCACTGTTACATTCGTTATCAGGAGAGGGAGAGGTTAAAAGCGTATTGTGCTGTTTGTTGCGACATCAACTTGTGTGTGTTGATCGATGGTTTCTTCGTAGCTGTGTAGGGATCGGTCGCGAGGACGAATCTATTTGTATCTGCACGAAGTGATAAGAAGTTACTGTATTCGGGTTTGCCATGATCCTCTACACAGGCGGTGCTTGGAAAATCTGTTCGCGTTCTTACCGGCGCGTTCCTGAATACTCGCCATGCAATATTCATTCGATAACACATCATAATCAGACTCATCAAATAGTATTTATAACTAAACCGTTTAAAAAGTGTAACCACACAAGCAACACAACGAAACCTGTTCATTGGGGTAATGAGGCGTGGATGCAATACCAGGTAATTCCGATTCCCGGCCAAAAGGAGACACATATGACGTAATGCGCGTGGTGAGGTGGGCCGGCTTCACTGACTGTGGACGAGTAGTTTGTTGCGACAATTGGTTTACGGTTAAAAATTTTCCTCAATTTCTTTACATACTTCATGGTTCGGGTTCATTGACCAACAAGAGATGGCTTAATACAGAAGTCTCCGACACGGGGGCCACACCGAGTCTTCCAGCACGCAAATACCACACAAACAGTTTTGTCAACTTTTGGTTCTTCACGAAAATAAAATAACACATTCCAGCTAATTGCAGAACTTATTATTCTTTCTTCGGGTGCGTCGCCTGAATAACACTTCGACAATCTTCTTCAAATCAGGTTTGGATATTGCTTTGAATTGAGGACTGGTGTACTGTGATTAATGGTTATCACTAGGGCCATTTTTATTTGGACCTAAAAAATATTTTTTTTGACTTTATTTTTATCAAATTTTGACTTTATTTTGACCTAACAAAATTGCTTATTTGTAGAGGCCACAGTTCTTCCTCCAGTTACCCAAACAAAATATTTTGTTGATTTCAGACCCAAACGTAATATTTTGTCGAAAAGTCAAGGTGTTTTATGGATTATAAAAAGTGCGTCGTGTTTTTTGGCGATAGATTTAGGTAGCTTGTGTTATTTTGTCCTTGTGAAAAGGGCACTTTGCCTCGATTTTCTCCGCATGGTAAATTCTAATAAACAGCAAATTAAACAGGGAAGAAGTAATGTAACCCCCTTCACGCGGCATAAGGATTACTTAAATACGTAACAATGAATAAACAATGGACAATTTGCGATAAAAGTTACTGCTGATCCAAGTGGGCATTGTGACTTACTTCCTGCTTTTATCGGTTAATATGGTTTAATTGTGTCGCAGTTCCTGATTTACAATGCTTCCAAGAGGATTTTTACAAAAATAACTCTCAAGAAACACAAAAACTTTGTCAAAACCTATAATTTGACAAATTTTGACTTTATTTTGACCTATTAACTTCTTAGAAACACTCCCCTAGGTGCTGAAAACAACTTTATTCTTTGATTCGCGGTCAGACAAGGTCCTTAAAAATTTTTGACTTTTGCGGGCCCTAGTTATCACCAAATAACTATTCTGGCTTTAGTGACTGTACTAAGCCTTCCGCCGTTGTAGCACCACCGCAGTTTGCTTCTTGCACGTTTTGAAGCCCTCAGAGCCTTGATGCATTTTCCCGTTTTTGGTTATTCAACCGGTCTACTTTGCGAATCCTACAGTCCATGTGGGAATAGTATTCAGCGAAGCGGTCGCACTTAGCAAGTTGTCACTGTCAGGCATATAAGTACCAAGCTCGGGGCGGAATATGAGAAGAGTTTCATGCGGTCGACCTGTCAACAATCGCTGAAGACAATCACTTCTGTACTAGGCCTGACACGTTTTCTCCAAGTTACGTCATCCCCAGTTCACCAACTGGTCGGGGTCCTCTTGCAGGGGATTCCCGTTCAAAGGTTCACGGTCGGATCCACAATAAGGCAACTTAGCGTCACCGCTTATTCGAGCGACGACCGCGCTTCAAGAATGTTAGAGCTTCCTGACATAAAGCATGTAATCTGAAAACATTTTAAAGCGTATAAAAAACATAGCTGATGATAAATATTGAGCCGATTGTGACGTTATTATGATGTCATGCCGTTCCCGCACGTGTACTTACACGGCACCAAGCTAAAGCAAAGAAAAACTGAAGCTAAACTTGTTGGATTTCGGAAATATTAGACCCATAGCACAACACTTTACGACTTGACTGTATTTTGTAAAACTTATAAATGTTTACCACAAGAATCTACAAGAGAGAAAAAATAACCAAAGAAAAGAAAATGACGTCATGTGTCAGCAATGATAAAAGTTTTGGGGAATCTCGCATCTAAGACAAACTCGTACCAACCACTCGTTCAGATTACACAAAATAAATCGCAAAATTATGTCTCGGGCCATTATAGTAGGTAATTACACCGGTGCACCGATTAGAAGCCATATGACAGGTACAACGTGTCATGCGGTCAAGGTTCACAGCTGCATGCAGTTAGGGGTAGGCGCGGTATGCTAAGAACTTCAAAAAACATTTGGAGACGGTGAACTGGCGGTTACTTCCACAATGAACAGATATATGTTAAACATGGGGAAAGATAATTATTTACTCTGCCCATTTCTTTCTAGTGGTTAATTCTTAAAACACTACTTATTAGTAATAAATATAAGTTTGCAAACTGGAACAACGAACAACAACAAAAAGCCCAAAAACGCGGGCATAGAGCATCTAACATCAGGTTATGGTGTTATCATTCGCAAATTCAAGCGTAATCTCCGTTTAAATAAGAAGCGTCTGATGCTTGCACAGGCCGCCGTCCAGCCTGCAGGGTCCTTCAAGAGCAGCGCGGAAGCAAGATGCGCGGGATTAAGTGCACAGAGGACTGAGATCGATGAAGCAATTGTGTCGGGAGGAGGAGCTCAGTGCAAAGACATTGTCAGATGAAAGGAGGAGAAGTGATCTTCAGACGATGTGGCTGTCCTGCTCCACCTCCTCGACGGTGCCCCCGCACTTCAACCGGTACCTTCCGTCCCGCCATTTTATGGTCGGGTTCATCAACGCTCGGAGCACGATGTACGGAGTGAGCGTCTCCCGTATGAACCAGGCGATGAGAAAGTCGCACTTTGACATCTGTAGATGGCCGTTCTGCAACAAACAAGTCAATTAAAAAGTTGAACCTGCAGTGACTTTTGCTCCACCAATCACCGCTAGATGGCGACAGTGACAACAACTACACTGTCAATTTAATTCCAGGCGCCCACGGAACAATTTCGCTGAGCAAATATGCCAAAGAAATGTAAAGATTAAAAATAGAGTACACGCTGTGGATTGACTCATTCATGAAAATAGCTTTTTTCAATTAATCATCATTTGTTCAGTTAAAATTTCCAGTTTTTAGTTCAGCGATGTCGGTTAATTCAAATAATTGTGTTTAATTGGCGACGATTTTCATCACGGCGACTAGTCCGTATCATTCCCACATCCATAGAAATCTTGTAAAGGAGGCGGGAGGCTCACCTCAAGCTGCCTGAAGAGGAGATGATCGAAGAGGAACCAGACGAGGACGTGGTAGAGGAAGACGACGAGCATGTTCCAGGAGAAGTAGTGGAGGCAGGACCAGGAGAAGACCAGTCCACAGAGGAAACACTCGGAGAATGGCTCCAGGATGACGGCGAGTGGGACCATGAAGATGCGGAGGATAGTCCATCTGGAACGAGAAGAGAGTCACTCTTAAGCATAAAAATGTAAAACACGGAGCAATCGTTGGGTGTCCTTGAGCGATACTTTACTTCCTCGAAAATTAAGTAACAATTTTAAGGTTGGGAGTCTGCAAGGAAGCAACTATTACAGCTCTAAGGGGTTCGCAAGTAAGAAAGGTTTAGGAACAACTACGTTAGTTGGAGAGACTTGATCATCTCAAGTTCATTAAATTGATTTTACTTCATCAGGTAATTTGCTTCGGCCAGTTAAAGTGACTTAACATAGTTTTACTATTTGGTAAGCTGATAATTACAGACCGACGATAATTACGTGATAATCACACTAATTCTGACGTCTTACAACGCAATAATATCAAAAGGATGTTGTCATATGACATCAAACAAACGACAGAAACGCAGCATCCTGTTGAGGGCGCCATATGCATGACCATAGACATCCGCGTGATTAAACTACCCTGCAACTTGCTCGGTTTGTGAAAAATCATCATACAGCTTAAAAGCACGTGACATGACGGAATGCGATGAGAATGAGATGACGGGGGTCCACTGAGAGCGGTGGCGTGTTGCCGATGACGAAATGTTTACAAGACAAGTAGATCGACTTAGTCATAGAAAACACGATAAAGCAGCGGTCGCAATGTTTCTGTGACTTTCCCTTTTATCAACATAATCCATCAACTACTCGCGCAAGGACGCTTTGAAGCGAAGGGGAACAAAGTGTCACAGCTCATAATAACGGAGCCTTCCACGCTTGCAAAATCGATGCAACTTCCATAAATCGTGGTTGAATAAATCACAATGAATGCTTTCAGACTGTTTAGTGGCGATGTCTTGACTCACAAACCGGCAACCCAATCAGAAGCGCTTTATCTGTTCAATATTTGCGCCATGATTCATCAAGACCAGAGAATCCGCTGCAAAAGCGATTGAACCGTATCGGGCCTACACACACACACAGATGCATCGCTCGACTTAATTTCTAAAAACAGTTGTTCTGTGTCCATACAACCGTGACACAAAGTAGACCCGAAGCCGAACCTGAAATTCTTAAAATTCTCGATGTAGAAGTTGCTGGTGTTATGGGAGGTAGGGCGTGGTTTGCTAATTCTTTTCCATTTCTTCGCGTTCTCTTTGAACAATTTAATCGAAGGATCGGGATTTGCACAACACAATCTTCTTCAAAGTTAAACTCGCCAGCGCAGATTTCAACGTGGGTTAATAAACCGGTGGATATTTCGCTCAAAAGTACCATTGTGCGTGGGTTGCTGGTAACTTAGCCTATGCCTTGTTTCAGTGAACCTTGTAGTGTCTGTTTCCTACAAAATTCAAATTCTTTAATTGATGAAGCTCCGGTTTTAAAGTAAATTCGTTGAACCAGAAAACAACGGAACAGAAATTTCCTTGTAAGCTTTGAGCATAGCCACAGAATTTTACAGACTTCACATTTCAAATCAGCGCAACAAACAACGCATTGTGCACGTAACAAAGGCAAAAAATTACTTCTAAGTTGGACCAATAGCCTTCAGGCGTCCGCATTGTCTTATACAAATGTGAGTGACCGAGTGTATATGGACAATATGTAACGGAAGAAACACGGTTCAATGACAAAGTTGAGTAATTCATGGTCGATGCAATGGTCAGCTCCATACAGCACCCACTTACTGGGCAAGGTGGCTCTGGATACATCCGAGCATACCGGCTTGAATAGACGCGTCCCAGAAACGCAGCATCGGATACAAGTAACCTTACCATAGTAGTATTAAGTAAAAGATTAGGCAAGCAATTCGACGTTTTCAAATGTCATGAATAGCATTATTACCACACAATGCAATCAACTCCAAAAATAGACACCGACTAACCAAGCGAGCCCATACATTACGTCATTATAGTGCAGTCACGCAGCGGGCACGTGATGTGATCACGGTTTGTGACGTAGGGCGGCAAGGGTGTGATCGAAGCGGTAGTGAGAAAACAAGTGTAGTAACTTATGTTTTAAAATAGAACGACTGGTTTGATACAGAGCCGGTATATTTCCATTATACTGCTGTCAATCAATGATCAACCCGGGCAACAATGAGCCGCTACATGATCAAGCATCATCGTGTTTGTTTAACTTCGGAGTTAAAAGATTGTGACATGGTATGACAAACATGAGCTACTTTATGACGACACAATCAAGCTTTGTATAGTGCTACATGACGTCAATTTATCGATCTGCTGACACTAGGTTAGTTCGAGCTATAATAGATTTAGCGCGATTAAGTTTGTAATATCGCCCAAAACACAACAAACGTCAAAACTTGATTAAATGCCACTGATTGCATCACAATGCACGCATTAAGTCGTCATAGAGCGACAGCAATTACCACAGCGCTCAGGAAACACGACAGATGATGACCACTGACGTTGCAGGCAACAGCGCATCCAGTTACTCTGCACAGCAACTCAATCGTCACAACAATGGATCATAAAAACTTTATCGCGTGCCCAAAACCGACATCATGCAAGTTACTACTTCTCTTCAAAACGCGCGCGGCACATTGTGACGTAACAGTTGACATTTCAATTCTCCACACTCCTCTGATCACGCGAAGCATGACACTTGACATACAGAACAATTGTAACGGCATAATAGATCCATTATGACGTCACAATATAGTAACAAGGGTGCGTCTAGTGACGGGGTCGTGTGTAGCAACAAGGGGCTGCGGACATTCTTACTCTGCCATTGTTTGAATACAATAGAAGAGCAGAAAATTTTCCAAATGATTCGGCACTAAAGGACCGTGGCGACCATTATTAAGCTTCCAGGGGGGAGGCTACAGTTTGTTCGATCGAATAAAGTCCACACGGAACGTTGCGTTGTTACATAATCGCCACAGTTTGTTGAAATATATCAACAGTTTTCCAAAAAACTAACACAGACTGGAAAAATTAAAACGTAGAATCTAAGACATATCGTCCTAGTTTCACAGCTGTAACATTATTCCGGATTTGCTGTTCATGTCCAGACTTGAATTTTTAGAACGAGGAAATGCTACGTCATAATGAACAAATAAAGCAACGAACTATATGACTTTTATTGGCGCTGTTAAATATTAAGCCAAACATATCAGCTTGTAGGAAAGCTCAGGGTAAATGGAATGTATGGTCACAGCTTACAACAAAATCTGAATCGGCTGATTTGCAAAAGGATTTTCGGCTGCTTCTGACAAACGCGATTTTAACATCGACCGATGGCAAGACGACTGCGAGAACCACAGCTTCAGACTCGGTCAGAGTCGCAATTTATCACGAACCGGCTACGGTTTGGCCGAAGAATATATCCACAGAAGGGCATGTTACTGATATTATGTGGAAAGACGAGCCGGAAACGTTCAGGCCTTACCACATCACCGATGATGATTAATTTGAGCGCCAGAACACGCACAGGCTGTTTTCCTCAAGTAGGCGTCATAACAATAAGTGCTGCTACATGCGCCTCTCAACCCAAGCTAACCGCGACTCATCAGACCATGTGCGAGTACACTTGCGTTCGCGACCATACATGCACCGCTACACCGTCCAAGTGCAACAAATATAATGGAATATCGATTCCAAGGCGTCACGGTAATGAACAAATTATGTTTCACTTCACCTTGCTCATGTGACGCAGCCAACCATAAAATTGCGCAATGATGGAAAGCTACAAACTTCACAGCATTGACAGCCAAATAATTACAGTTATTGATCAATAGAAAGGTTTGTACGCGCTAATTTACAGCCACAGTGACCAATTATGACCAACAATGACATCAGCACAACTTCTTTGATCAATGCAGCACACAACACGCACATCTCGGTTAATTCAACAAGTTCTAAGCTTTCAAAATCTAACGTGAACCCACCTGGTCATTCGATCGACAAAGCTTCTTATTCCATAATTCCCAGGGTTCTGGCAAGCAGGGTAGGAAGCCAGAGCTAGCTTGTAGCCACTGAAATAACAACGCGAAGATTTAATGATCATAAGGTCAAGCGATAACGGTAAGAAGATTTGCACACATTTGAAGTGAAGGTGTTAAAATAGGGTTCATGTTGAGCAAACACGCCCAGGTTAAACTGACTTTTCCGAGATATATTTTGCCATGAAATAATCCTCCGCGATGTACTGAGACAACTTTCCGAGGCCGCCAGTGCACTTGTCAAAATAATCCCGCCTTATTAGAGTTGACATCCCAGTCATACAAACAACTCCAATAACATGCGCTGCAATATAAACTCTCGTGTGCTGTGTGCCAAAATATATCTGGAAAGTTTAATAAGATGGAGTTAGTAGTTGTTTGGATAAAACTAATGGAAAGAGCATCTTACATCAGTCAACATGTTGGGAAGTTTCAGACTAACTGACAGAAAAGTATTTTAAAGCTATTTAATAATTTTTCATCCATCAACAACCTAATAAGTATAATTACATGCAAGGTGCTAATTATTAGAATTCAGCTTCAAAAACAACAGAAAAACAACAGTTTGATAAACAAACTCAAAACGCCAGAGGCGAACACATGAGCATTTTTGCAGATCAGCAAAAGAAGGTTTGTAGCACGTACCTTCTCAACCATACTCGAGAAACCTTTCCGGTTGGATGTGTACGGAACAGCATGCACCAACGCCACCTTGTCTGTCATCTTTGAAACAAGGTCGCGTAACGTCAACGGTAAAACTCTGATTCCAGAATCACAAATCCAAAATAAATTATATTTCATGATGTCATAGGCAGGTAAAAGATTGTTGATCTTAGGGTTGACACCCTGCCGCTTTCCATTGCTCCCTGCCAACGAACAACAGACATCATATAAATTGTCATTATGACAAGGGAATGACAGGGCACGACGACAAACCTCCAGTGACTATTTTCGCATCGATGTTGGGATGTTTGCTCATGGCTCTTCTTACAACCTCATGAGCTGGATCATCTTCATCTTGGATGCAGAACAGAATCTCGTACTGAAAATTTAAAAGAAAAATATTTCGCTTGAAATGCGATAGACATCTTATTGACATGTGTTGTGGGTTTATTACTTGAAATACTGAAATAAAATTCTTTATTTGGATGACAAACGTAGCGAACAGCCCTGTTACAATCGCCTCTCATAGTTCCTACACACTGTGAGGTTTATATAAACAAAACCATCACTAAGTTAGTTAGTTACCAAAACAATTTCGCTGATTTATTTAAAATTAACTTACCAAAATAAAACAGTAAATGACTAATATTTGTCGCATTAATAGTTAATAAAAATGTCCAACGTCTCACCTGAGGGTAATCAATCTCGAAAAATGTTTCCAAATTGTCTTCAAGATGAGGATCGACTCCTTTGAGTGGTTTCAAGATGGAGACTCCCTCAACCTCCGCCTTCATCAGCTCCGGTGGCTTCTTGTTCATGTACATTTTTCTGAGCAGTAGAAACAACATTTCAAGCACAACGATGAACACTGGGTTTAGGGACACATAAAGAGTGATCTACATGATTTGTGCAAATATCTAACGGCATAAGATTAAATGGAACCAAGGCACATGTGCTAAAACAGCACGAGACTTTAAAAAGTAACATTTTGATCAAAATAATCCATTTTAGATTCACTTACGAGTATATCAAGGAAACAAAATGCATTGTTATTAGGGCGATCTCAAGCCCAATCCCGAACGCTGCCAGTCCTTCGATGAAATAAAGATAAGACAGCCACCACCATGACATTGCTGGGGATTAGAGGGAAACCCTATCTATGTGTTCTAACAACCTCAACAAACATAAAAATCTCAAAGTTAGAGCTTCAGTGAAAGATGCTACACTCAGATGATACTCACAACGCAAGATCAAACTGAAATGCTACCACATAAGATATATGAATTTATATTCTATTACGGTGTGCTGTTATGGGCACTTGGCTAGTACTGTTGTAAGTAGGAGTAGCACTGTCAGAAATCAATTGTTCTGATTCTGACATAAAGATTTCTGAGGTCACTTGCTGACAATTTTTTTATTTTTTCAAATACAAAGAAGCAAGATTGACAGTTTTTTGCCAAGATCTCGGGAGTTTCTTTTATATCAGAAAACAACGTCTTCTTTACAGAAGTATCCATTATGAACAATGTTCCCCATGAACATGAGCAAAGTGAATTAACAATTAAATATATTTAGCAACCGGTAAAAGAACTTCCATATTAAAATGTAGCCCGCAATGTTTAATATGCAATTCGGGGAGCCCTGATTTATATTACCCGTCCGCTTATTGTGCACTCAGCCAGTCACATACACAATTTTCATACATCACAGGCGTTTGTTAAAGCTTGCAGCCAACTCTCTACTTTAAAGCGGAAGTTAAGGTATTTCCAACTTATTTTCTAAAGAAGGATAAAAATGCGTTGATTTCAAAAATGTAAATGAAATCTCACTATTTTTTTGCGTTAATGAGTTATTGGCAAAACCGTTTTCAAAAACTGTGCGGGGAACGGATGTGACGTCACCAGGGTTGTTAAAGCTTGAGCATGGTTCAAGCGTAAAAAATCAATCAAAAGTTACTGTTGAAAGACTTGTTTTGGTGACTTTAGTGCACGTGTTTAAAAGTTTTATTTGCGTTTTTTTTTAGTAATGGATGATTGACTAATTGTAAGATGTGTTTTTAATTGAATAAGTGTTATCTGTTTGTGCATTGCGTGACCTTAGCTCCAGGTAGTCTAAGCCTAGTCTTCAGTAACTATAATATATAGCCTATAATTTTATCAGGCCTATTCAACTTTCAGCTTTCTAGTAATGATCATAAATGAAATTAACTTAATAAAACTGTATTCCCTGTACTTTCTGAGGACTAGGCTTAGACAACCTGCAAGATCAAGATCACACAGACAACACATTTCTTTAATTAAAACGTTTCTTACAATTTGTCAGTCATACATTACTGAAAAATGTAAAAAAATGTTAAGCTTGAGCACGAACTACTGGAAACGAGTTCTGTAACAGCCGCTTTCAACTGATCTAATATTTGCACTTGAACCATGATCCAATAACCTTGGTGACTTCACATCCGCTCCCGGCACAGTTTTTTGACAACGGTTTTGCCAATAACTCGTTAACAAAGTAGGCTAATAGCTCTAGATATTATTTCGTCTACGTTTTTGGAATTAAACTATTTTTTTAGACAATTGGTTAAAAATGATTTTAGTTCCTCTTTAAATGTGCCCGCCCATGCAGTGTTGGCGAATAACTTACCATAGACATGGAGTAAGTTATGAAGATACAACAAAGTTTCCGCTACCTATAGGTTAAACTGACAACGCTTTTTTATCTTCACATGAAATTGATAGATGATAGTTTCACGAAAAATTGTGCGTTTGAAATGAAGTTTACCAACTGTATTTAGGCATAAGCTGTATCCTGTATATGCAAACACAAGTGTTTGAATACATCAATCTGCAAGACTTTCACATTAGGAATGGGCTGCCTAAGATAACAGGCCGAGCATTACAACCTTAGATCGGTCGGCAATATGCCTCACGTCTGCCACACTGCCATACGCTGGTTAACTTGCTGCTAATTGCTTCGTATATTCAGACCGTAATAGGCCTAGCAGGTTAAACGACCTCTGAAAAGTCTAACAACCTCATAATCATAATGTGTTCCTACTTCCTACCATGTTAAAAGCCCTCAAAACTTCTTGGCTATAATCAAATTTGACCCCTTAAGCGCCGCCTTCAACATTCTGCGCAGCCGCCCTAGCATCGCAATGGACATCTGTGACTCAAAACGAAAGAAAAAAAAAATCGTCTATTATTACGTCACATTTGTGATGATGAATCACCGAAGATGGACTTAGCAAACAATTGGTCTAAATTAGAATTAGAATAAATTTAAATTTTGATAAGGAAACAGATGTTTGATTATAAGTTTTTAATAAAATGTAAAAGATACACCTTTACTATGGGACACAAAACAATAGGGCAGAGTATATATAACAACAATAGCAAAAATACTTTCAATTATTAATTATTTGACCTAAAAATGAAATATTTTCAAAAATTTTGACTTAAAAAACTTATTTTGACAAATTGCCAGTTACTGGTTTACCGGTACGCTATTATGCTAGGTCCAGCACAAGCAACAGCGTAAAGTCAGCTAGAGCTTAGAAATAACATTCATCATTACAAATACACCAACGGTAAGCTAGCCTTGTCTTAGTTAATGCAAAATATTCCTGTCAAAATATTCTGCTTTGGCGGGAACAATCGAACTACTACGAGGAAAGAGCACCAAGGATACGAGGATAAGCCGAACGGGAGCGGAGCCCCAACTGGAAGAAAGCCCGAAGTTAGACCCCGATGAGCGATCCTCGGAACGACCCTTGGAGCGAGACCAAAGTGAGAGCCGTGGAAACAAAAGAAAGAATATAAGCGGAGACTCAGACGAACAACAAAAAGAACCCGAAGCACAGGGATTTATGGACGGACAAATTCCATACGATGCTTCCATTTTCCCAGCTAACCTAACACGCTTGATCCCCTGCTCATGCGGACAGCTCAACCGAATCCGGAGAAACAAGAGCTCATCTAGAACAATCCCGAATTTTAAAGAATCGAGCTACTGTAAGGGTTGTACGGCAGCCTTTATGCGATGTGCCTGCACCTCATTCTCCATAATACGAATCAACAACAGACTTAAGTCGTTCCAGTGCAAAGGATGTGAAATGACCTACGAACCAAATACCGAACACCTTAATGTCACTGTAAACTAAAGATTGAAAACCTCTATGTGTTTTCTGTTGTAGAACGAATCCTGGTTCAAACCTACGAAATGCATTGCCTTATTGTAATTTGCGTCTATTCCGAACATTGAAGTACTCGTATTTAGTTTTTTGTGTCCCCTGTTTATACGATCATTTTTTTTTTCTCTCTTATTAAACGTGCCTTAACAATGTTTTAAGAACGTTTAATAAACCAAAACACAAAATATTCCTGTTATACACTTTAGTACGCTTTACTTATACCTATCCATCACATGAAACATTGTATTAATGCTCACCAAACACTCTGAGTCATGTCCATTGTTTTATTGTGTGGTTATAAGAGCCGTAATGTTTGTCATAAATGATTAACAGACGAATTTGTGTGTTTTTACCACTTATTTTCGGCAATAGCTGCTTAACCACTGCATTTTTGGAGTTGCTACTCTCTTAAACCATTTTTGACAAATTTTGACCTAACTGTAAATTTTGACTAGTCAAAAAAAATTGCCATGGTCATAAGTTAACAACGTTTTGTCATTTTAAGCGGCGAAACATCAGTGTTACCGGTCACTAATCAGTATCTCCAGTTTCACGAACTTGGTATTTACTGTATTTATAATTTTTCAAAAACAAACATATCTAAACAACCAACGATCGAAAAGCTTTGAACTGTTTGTGGCTGTAGCGCAAATTCTTTTAAAGAGAACTTAATTTGAAATATATTAAAATGGCGTAATAGGATTTAAAATCACATGATGGATTTGTCAGGGTTGAGTTAATTACTCACAGAAAAATGATTTCAGTTTGGGATACGCATGATTAATTTTGGGCCACTTCGTTTAGGGGAAACAAATATGATGCCACAACCACAAAGCGTTTTGTATGGACTAATTGGACTTTGGCGTTGTGCAGGAGAAAGTGGTTCACTTTTAACTTCGTGGGGAGAATCTTGGAAGAAAGTTGTATTTTAAAGCATGAAAGATTAAGCTCTTTAAATCCCAAATTAATAGCAGAGGAAATGAACCTTCGTCACGCTATGAAACGGAAAACACCTGCTCTACGTAACTTGTTATATTTTGTTGTGAGTTATTTTTGCGGAATGTTCTTGAGTTACGTGCAGGTGCAAATGTTTGGCGGTAGCAAGGGTTGCCGACAATCTGATAACGCTGTTAGGTCATTTGGGGGGTTTAGTGGGAGAAGGCACACCACGCTTGTCCCCCCAGCATCCAATATTTACATCGGAATGATGTCCGCCGAGAAGTTCGTGGATAATCGCGTACAACGTGCCATTGATACCTGGATGCAGAAAGGAGGTTGGAAGGTAGAGGTTTTTGCGCACGCCAATTCTTCAGTTCTTTCAGTACCGCCAGGGTTGGATTTCTCTATTGTAACTTTGCCGTCAGTTGATGACACGGCATATCCACCGCAAAAGAAATGTTTCATGATGATTCGTCATATGTTTGATAATCATATTGACGATTACGATTGGTTCCTGAGAGTTGATGATGACGTGTATATCGACTTCTCACATTTATCGTCGCTCCTTAATAAGTTAAACAGCAGCGCACCGGTGTTCCTCGGATCACCCGGCTTCGGGATCGACGAAGACGACGGGATGGAAAGAGGGATGTTTTACTTGATGGGAGGCCCTGGGATGATTTTTAGTCGAGGTTTGTTGAAGATCTTGCGGTCTCGACTGAGTTACTGCATCCAGCACATGTTCTCTCCTCATGAGGATGTGGAAGTTGGGCGATGTGTGTGGAAGCACATCAAGAGCGCCACCATCCCTATCGCTTGGGAAGTGCTGGACTTTTTTTATCAGCAGTATGACAAGAAAACTGGCGACGTAGTGAATGTTATTATGTCAGAAGTGGGTCACCATCGATTCAAAAAAACAATCACTTTCCATGCTGTCAAAACAGAAAGTCTCATTTATCAATTACATCAACGGGCGTTAAAATATAAGATCCATGATTTGCTCAACAAAACAACAAGATATAGTCACGAGGTTAAAAGCATGATGGCTTTGCTAAATGCCAAAAACATAATTAATCTTATACCAAAATCTTTGCCAGACTTGCCACTACTTCTGGGAAGTGATCATGAAACCATGCAAAGTGATGACGATGCCACGTTTGAAAATCATGACAAGTTGTGGCTAAATAATGTTCCATGGCTGCCATCGATGCCAAAATTAATCAGTCTTTATTCCCACGATGCTTGGATTGAGTGGGATAAATATTACCGTCACCAACCAGACAGCATCATTCCAATGCGGGGTCACTCAGAGCATGAGCAAGCAGCTCTGTTGCGTTATCTCTTTGAAATTGAAAGTTACAATCATCAGAAATCCTGTCCAGGATTTGGGAAGGAATCACAGTTTGTTCATGGATATTTGAAAGTGGCGTCAGGGGAAGGCTTAATTCTGGCCACCACACACAGAACTTACGCTGGTGGAAAGCTGCGCTACTGCTTCACCTTGGCACAGGCTTCTTTTGGTCTTATCTTTCTTTCTGAAAATGGCCTCGGTGGTTTGTCTCGAAAATTGAAATCTTTTCTCAAGACTTCTGATCTTCCAGACTCGTTAATCTGCAAAGAAAGTGATTTCGATAAATCACTTTCAAGTAAAGATTTTAAAACTGGAACGGAAGTAGCTGAGAGTGCGATGTGCCATAAACCAGTTTCAGCCGATCGTGTTGTCTTTGTGATTCCTCTGCTCGGCCGATATCAAGCTCTTGAACAATTCATGTCCAGGTACGAATCAGAATTTCTACGAAACCGTGAATCAAAATCGAGTCGGGTTCTCTTAGTTGTGATTTTATTTGGAAATAACGACAATGACGATGAACTCGGCTTAAATCGAGCAGCTCTGCATCTTCTCAAAAGTTACCAAAAGCTCTACGGCCCTGATCTTCTGCAATATCATGTTGCCAACGGCGATAATCATAAATTCTCTCGAGGAGCTGGGATGCAACTTGGATCTCTCGTTGCCGAGTCTGACGACATCCTATTCTTCATGGACATAGACATGATTGTGACAGAACAATTGGTGTCTCAGTGCAGGAACAATGTTGAGTTGAATAGAACGGTCTGGTACCCAATACCGTTTAGCCAATATGACCCTGATAGACTCTGCATGGACGACACAAGCAGAAACGATTTGACTCTTTTTAAAATGGTCCCTAAAGTCCGGGATAGCAATCGTGGGGGAAATGATGGAAAGAACATCATAAAGCAGACGCCTTTGCTACTGAAGGAAAATCGAGGATTCTGGCGAGATTTTGGCTTTGGTATAGCATGTATGTATAAGTTGGATTTTTTAAAGGCTGGAGGATTTGATTTAACGATTGAGGGATGGGGGGAGGAAGACATCAGGATGTATCTCTCCCTCCTCAGATACGGTCTCGATGTGAAGAGGTGGAAGCAGGAAGACCTGGTGCACATCTTCCACACGAAAGTCTGTCATTCCACTTTGGTTGGGGAGCAGGCGTTATCCTGTCGTCGTACTAAAGCGAGTCATTATGCAAGTTTGAAGTGCTTGGCTCAACATTTCTTCGAACGTCCCCTGTGAAGTCTATTTGTTATTCAGTGTTTTTATTTGTTTATGAAGAATTTCAATGTCATCGATGTCGATATCATAATTTCAATGTAATGTTTGTGTTATAAGCATCGATATCTTATATGTCACAGCAACTTACTTACCACACACCATGTTGCTGTGTTTTTTTATTGCCTATAGAGGCATGTTACTCCTTTTTATATCTGTGACTCAATTATAAATAGTTATGAATCTGTAATAGTTGACTTTGAATGTAATCATATGTTTATTTATCCTTTCAGCAGTCAGACTGTGTTGTCTTTGTGCTATTTTTATATCACTATGCACTTATCTAATATGTACTAAAATTTACAAACCAACACTCAGCTCTATACTTGCAAACCAAGTATATTGTTGCAAGAATAGCTTTGCTGCTTACAAAATTTATCATGCATTGGTACTAGTTGAAGTTTTTGTGTTAAATTTGTGCTGCTTTTGACCCAATCCCACTGTGCATTACTTGCAATGAATATGTCAAGGTTTGCAGGTCTTTTATCAACAGCAAGAAATGTTGCAAATTGTGTAAAGTATTGAATTTTTTCAGGTAGTATCAGTATGTATCGGTGGTGCAAACATATCTTAAGGCCAGCTTGCATTTTTTATAAAGTGAATGCGCCATCAAACTTACACAAAAGCTGTCTGCCCACTTTAATTTCATCAAGACAGTTCAAAGGTAAACCTGAATTGAACACATAATCGTTTTCACACTTGCGTTCTATAATCTTCATGTGTTGTTCTAAGAAGGTGGTGTGAAATCTTACCTCCGTTCAATTCTGTATTGTTATGTCATAATCTACTTAGTGCTATATTAATAGAGGTCGGTCTTGATCACCAGTGTTTCATGCTTTGCCAAGTATTTTGTGAAATCAGGAAACTACTGTAAATGATTGAATAATTCTGGCATTTTATTACTAAAAGGAATTAACCGCCAGAAATAATTGATCAAGCGACTATAATTACAAGTTGCATTTGACTTGCTCTTTATAACGTGCATTTTTGTTCCTAATTATGCGCCTTAATTATTGAACTAATTTTAAATGCTTCACGTGTCCACAATGCCAGTTACCATATTAGTAATATTTATATGAAATATTGAATTGTTTTCAAAGTTTTATAACCTATCTTAATGTCGTACTTTGCATACTAGAATAAATGGTATTTATTGGGCTGTCCAGCAATATATTTCTAAATTGAGGTCTTAAGTAAGACTGCAGACTTTTTCCACACATGTGATAAGTTTATTTCAAATATGGGGTTGCAGTTTCTGTGATGAACATTCCTTGAAATACTTTTGTGTCAATATTTGTAAGTTTGTGATAAATAACCAGCGCATCTGTCTCATAGGACTGACAATATCTAATTCAAGAAATAGCAAAGCGCCTTGGTTGGTTTATAACATTCCCGCTGCTTTTATTAACCAATCAGCGAAGATGCCTGAAGCATTGCAAGGACAGAACTGGGATTGTTCGGCCAATGAAATTTCGGCAAGAACAGAGGAGTTGATTGATGTGACCAGAGCTGTACATGATAAAGTTGGAAACATCCGGCTAGACGAAGTCAATTATGACAACACAATTAAACCCATTGCTGACTCAGATTGTTCATTTGCTGTTGAAAGGTCAACATTTTGTCAAACGTTGTTCCCTCTGTTGTTCATTCAATTCTTGATAAATGTCGATATTTCAGGAACAACCTGGATTTCTACCAGCATATTCACCCACGCAAAGAACTCCGAGATGCCAGCACCACTTCCGATAAAAAATTGTCGGATTTTGAAGTTGAATTGGGCATGAGACAAGATATCTACGACAGGTTCATTAAATCCCATCATCAAGTTTCTTCGTTGATGATGTCACTTCAAACGATGACTAATGAAGAGGGTTTTAAATTTTCAGGGTTGTGGTCGTGAGTCAAATCCCAGATTTAAAGTGTTCCACTGAAGGAAGAAGACTAATTGAAAGGATGATTAAGTTGGGAAGAAGAAATGGACTTCATCTTGAAAAAGACATTCAGGAAAAAATCAAAGTAAACCATTGCTTTATGACGTCATAAACAATCATGACATTTATCTCTCACACACAAGCTTATTTCTAATTCTTTCAACAGACAATCAAAAAACGAATTTCCGAAATTGGAATCGATTTCCAGAAAAATTTGAACGAGGAAAACGAAACGTTTGAGTTCAGTGGAACAGAACTGCAGGGTCTACCTGAAGGTGAGATGAGTGTTGATCCATGGTGGTCGTTAAATGAATGAACAAAGCATTGAACGGCTGTAAACTAAAAGCTTTTGTTTGCTCAGATTTTATTAAATCTTTGGAGAAAAGTGACCAGGGCAAACACAAAGTGACGTTGAAATACCCTCATTATTTTCCTCTGATGAAAAAGTGTTCCGTCTCGAATACGAGGAAAGTGATGGAATACGCCTTCAACAGCCGATGCAAGAAAGTGAGAAATAATTTGGTTTATCGTTTTTGTTGCAACGTAGAAGTTCCACCTAAAGCCCGTTACATTTTTCCCGTTTTCACCAACTGTGATGTAATAATGAAATCTGTTTACAGGAGAACACGGCGATATTGTCCGAGTTGGTTCGACTGAGAGCAGAGAAGGCAAAGTTGTTGGGATTCGAGAACCATGCAGCATTCATCCACGACATGAGGATGGCAAAACATCCAGACAACGTTCGGGAATTTTCCTCATCACTTGCAAGTAAGAATCCTTGGATCAGATCATTTCTGTGATGAAGATTCACCAGTTTCACCATTACTATGATATTTTCTAAAATTAATCAAAAGCAGAAAAAGGAGCAAATTGAAAATGTAAATCTATCGGAACTTGCACAAAGGGCAAGTCTGGTAACTGGGGCTGGAATGATGAGGAATCATTGTCGGGTTTAAGTTGTGCAAAGACTTTCCCCAACCTGAGAATAATAATTGTGGTACCGTCTACTCACATGCTATAATATTATAATATTCTGTGTAGGCAAACTGAAGCCTCTTGGTGATGCGGATCTTGAAGAAATGTTGAGAATTAAAGAGGAAGAGACAAAAATCTCCGGAGAGGAATTCGATGGAAAGATTAATATGTGGGACCTCAGGTTCGTATCTGAGATAATTCCATGAGATTCTTCCTCTTCATCTCAAACCACATCTTTGCTCCAGGTATTACATGACAAAGATCGAGGAGCAAAAATACTCAATCGACCACAACAAACTAAAAGAATACTTTCCACTAGATGTCGTCACAGTGGGATTGCTCGAGATTTACCAGGATTTGCTCGGATTAAAGTGAGCGAGAGGAATTACAAATATTTATTGTGATGTCATAAAAGGACTTGACTTGACTACGGATGGGTGACCAGGTACGAGAAGGTTGAAAACCCGCACATCTGGCATGATGATGTCACCCTTTATGAGGTCAGAGACGCAGAAAGTGAGGATCTTCTCGGGCACTTCTTCCTCGATCTTCATCCGCGGGAGGGCAAGTACGGACACGCAGCTTGCTTCGGTTTGGTTCCCGGTTGCTTGAAGGCAGATGGGAGCAGGCAGCTCGGTGAGTGAATGATCAAGAAGGTTACATCGTGTCCGGCTGGTATAGAATGACCACAGAGTTCCTTATTCCTTTTTGCTCTGCGTTGTTTTATCTTGGTCGTTGCAGCCGTGGCAGCGATGGTGGCAAATTTCACAAAACCGACTGAAGACGCCACGTCACTGCTAACCCACGACGAGGTCGAAACCTTCTTTCACGAGTTTGGTCACGTGATGCATCAGATCTGCGCGCAGGTTGTTTCATTCACACGTTGTGTTTATAGCTGCTGGTTTCAACTTGATATCTGCTCAAATATTAAGTTTGTTGCTGGTAGGCAGAGTACGCCATGTTCAGCGGAACGAACGTGGAGCGGGATTTCGTGGAAGCGCCGTCACAGATGCTCGAAAACTGGTGCTGGGAGGAGGAGCCACTGAGAAAGATGTCGAAGCACTACAAGGTATTGACGTCATAAATGAAGCTTTGATGATGAGTTGAGATAAAAAACTTCTCTGCTGACTCAGCATTTCTTCCCAGAACGGCAGCGAATTGCCGAGTCATATGATCGAGCTGTTGGTAAAATCTCGAAACGCCAACACTGGAGTCTTCTACCTTCGACAAATCACTCTCGGAACTCTCGATCTCAACATCCACACCAGAGATCAGGCCGACGTCTGTCAGGTAATTTAAGACGTCACCATACAACTCTGACATGCATGTGAGGTCACAATGTGTGTAGATATTAGGAGGTTGTTGTTCAGGTTTATGCGGACGCCTGTGATGAGCTTTTGAAGATCCCGGCGAGTCCCGGGACTTGCATGCCGGCAACATTCGGCCACCTCGCAGGCGGCTATGACGCCCAGTACTACGGCTATCTGTGGAGTGAGGTGTTCTGCTTCGACATGTTCTACACAAGGCGAGTGCTTACCATGGTCATTCATTGAAGGTCGCTTTCATAAAATAATTCTCGATTTTGTGAAAAAAATTTTGAATTTATGAAATGATTCGTGATTTCGTGAAATAATATTTGAATTCATGAAATGATTCGTGATTTTGTGAAATGATATTTGAATTCATGAAATGATTCGTGATTTTGTGAAATAATATTTGAATTCGTGAAATGATTCGTGATTTCGTGAAATGACCCGTGATGTGATCCAGGTTCAAAGCGGAAGGTGTGATGAGTGGAGAGGTGGGCAAGGATTATCGTGAGAAGATTCTGAAACCAGGAGGCTCCATCGACGCGAACGAGATGCTGAGATCATTCTTGAAACGAGACCCGCAGCAAGACGCCTTCCTCCGCGCGAAAGGACTCACAAGCGCCGCATCCAAGGATTAGAACCGCTTGGTGGTGCACTTTACCGCATCTTCAGTCACGTGGAGGTCCTTAATTGCTTCTTGGTTCGGTGTATTTATGGTTATGCTGCTGTTGCGTCATGGTTACAAAACAATTGCTTATTTGGGCGAAGTAGCAATAAACGCAGATCACAAGTTAAGCTGAAGTTCATGACAAATCCACGTCAGAGCAGCAATTAACTCAAATGACCTTCCATTGATTTTTGAACTTTAAAATATTGGATCAATATTTTATTTCACGTTTTAAGGGCAATTATGTCGTCATAATTTAATGCTATGTCGCGGCGAACTGTTGATGAGGAAAGCTTTGGTTGTTTCGTTGCACAGTGACGTGACACTGCTGGAAAGATTTGATTGGTCAATGCATCGGCTTTTGTTTGTAGCCAAAACATAAAGAGCATTGAATGAATCCTGTCCCATTATTTTAATTCTCGACTGAAGTCAAGTAGGTGTTTCCCCTATTGTGCTACTGCGGAAATGGGTAAGCGAAATGACATTTTTGTGATGTCACAATGGACGTTTCGCTGTTTCAGGTTTTGTACAGACAATGATTCCGATTTCCGAACAGTTCGTCGTCACAGTGACTTGGTTTAAAAAGAGCGCAGATAATCAGGGAAAGCAGCTGTGTGTAGTAGCTAATGGTTAAGTCGTTGTCGTACAATGATTACTTGGAAATATCGAAGTCTCATTTCTCAAGCATCGATTCGACCAATCCCAGCGAGAAGTCGAATCAACGAGATCTAGAATTGAAAGGTGATGGCGAGAAATCATCGCAGTCAACTTTCAAGTCCTTGTAATTCAACCAAAGGTAGCAACGGCTTTAAATTACCTTCGACTATCCAACCCTCAAAAGAACGAATGAATAGATCTGTCGGCATCGTAGCAACCAATCGTTGACCAGAGTTTGTCTCTTATTGTTAACAATAGCTTTATTGTTGCGTCATAAAGACCGTATCAAGTTTGTACTTAAGGGAAATTTTTTGATCTTTTAATCTGACATAATTCACATCAATCAGATAACGTCATTACAACGTCACAGTGACACGGTCTGTTGCGCAGGCAGAAAAAATTAAGAGTCATCGTCTTGATGACGTAATACACAGGTTTATTAGATTATAGAGTCTATCTAGATTAGCAGAAATATGTGGAAACAAAGATGAGGAGACGAAACTGTATCAAACAGCCCCATGCGTTGACCATTGCGTAAGTTATAGCAAGGTTGAGAATTAAACAGCGGATGTGTTTCAGGTGATAATTTGCCCACAAACCTGTCTTTATTAAGCTGTCATCTGCAATCATGTTGGTGTTTACAACATTGTTTGAAATTCGTTTCAAAGACCAACCGGGTAATTTGCTATATGACGTGAATAAAACGTAATAAAAGTGATTTGGTGACAATAAAGGAACAATGATAGACAATTTATCGATGTTATGTTATGATAGTTATGTGTTATGTGATGTTTATTAATGTTGTTCGAGCAGAATTTTTCGTTGAAATTTGGAGGAAAATTGAAAGTGTTTTAGAACGTCACAAGTTTTCACGTTCGGTAGTATCCACGGTTGAAGAATTACCTTCAATGTGCTTCCTTCAAAACGAAGGTGATCCGAAGTGAGTGTTCCCATAAAAATATGCGATGCATTAACTTTGACGCTAGTATGAGTATTGGGTTTAAGGATAAGTGATCTGGCCTGGTTGTTGTTTTAGAACCACTGCCCTCGTCACAATTGCAGATCATTTTATAACCATCGATTTTAATGAGATGTCTATTGATCATGACGTCACAAAACATCGACTCGTGAGTGACGTCATAAAGCACTTACAAACGTAAAGTTTTCATTGTAAAATTTATCATTTTCATATTTAGTTGGCAAAAAATATACAAAACGAGCTGGAAGATGTTCTGCCACTTTGCGCCATCAAGAGGTGAGCTTTCTTTATACCTGATGACCACTCAATGGCATTTTTAAAAGCATTCTGTTTCTATCAGAACGACTCCGCTACAGCGAGGAAGAGAGATATGGCAATATTCAGAGCTCGGAGACGGACGAATAGCAGAAGATGATTACGCGGAGATCTTGTTCGATGAGAGAAGCGATTACCAGCAAGTCACCATCGCGCGTTCTGAAGAATACGGCAATCTACTGCTGCTTGATGGACTCGTGAGTAAGTATTGTGCGCTGAAATGGCAAAATTCTTCCTTAAAATGTGCGCTAAAATTCCAATTTTGCTCGAAATGTGCGCTACAATGGTAAATTTTTTTACGTGTGTTGAAGATCTCTCGGAGAATGACGACGTATACACGAGAACTTTGATCGGATTGGACGAGGGGTTCCGCTTCGACGATCAGACAATCCTCATCCTGGGAGGAGGAGACGGGGGTAAGAGCAATTATGACGTAAGATAAAGAAAGAGAATAAGTAACTGACTTCCCACTCCTCCAGCTGCGCTAAATCAACTTCTCCGACAATCTCCTGCGATGGTGACGATGGTTGAGATTGATGACGTAGTTATTAGGGGTTGCAGGACCCATCTAAGGGGGTGCTGCGGGGAATCCTTGGATAGTTACAAGGGTGAGAACTACCAGGTGGGTAAGGAGCAGAACATCATGAAAACAATTCTTATCTAATTTTCTCGAATCTTCTGCAGATAATCATCGGCGATTGCATCGAATTGTTACGTCACTATGTGAAGGAAGGGAGAAAGTTTGATTACGTCATCAGTGACATCACCGACATTCCCATAGAAGAAAAGAGTGGACCAAACAAAGACAAGGTGACGTCAAATATGACAACACAAAGTTTAATGGAGGAGGAGCGAGGACAAATTTGACGTAACTTTTTATTTAGAAGTCGCAAGTTTTTTTCTCTGACGTCAACCACTCAATCTGGGGATTTTTTCGTGACGTTTATGAACTCTGCTTGAAAGTAACCAATGATAGCGGATACATTATGACGCACGTATGACGTAACTGTGACGTTTTATATCTCTCTTATCTTACGCTATGACATTCCGTTGGTTTTATCATATAACGTCACTTATGATGTCACTATAGGTAGGTGCGTCATCAAACAAAGACTTGACCGAAAGTTTCAAAAAAGAAATTGCGAAACTTGACAAAAATTTGGCGACAAAATATATTCACAAGCATGTTCCATCGTTTGAAGAAAGGTGAGATGCGATTGTGACTTCATCAATGCTAAAATGTTTTTGAAAACTGTATGCTTTGTTCTAACTTACCGAGGATGGTTGATGAATACTAAATCGTATAAACCAATTTAACCAGGTGGACATTCTGTCATATAAGGAAAACTGGAGCTGTTGACAAGATATGACGTAATAATGGAATATGCTCAACACTGCCACACAGCGGTTGGGATTACCGTTGTTTTATCGAGAAATCAACCAACAACGAAGTTACTTGAATGAAATTTTAAATTTGATTGCATTGAACAATGTCAAGATATGTTATGACTTATGAATTTCTTTGTCAATTGTTTGAATTTATTAGTTTTATGCGGAATTTAAATTATGAAAAATTTGTCACAAGATGGCGAGACAATAATTCACAATAAGTTAGTAATTGTGCATTATGATGTCACATTCAGACACAATCGTGAGTTGACAAAAACGAATGAAACGAAACAATCGGCTCAAATCTGTCTGAGAAATACTCGTTGCCCAGAAATATTTAGTTTCGCCCCAAAGCAACCCTCAAATTTAATTATTAATTCCCGGTAAAATTGTAAGACTGCGAGATTCTTCAACCTGTAGTTAAAAAGGAAAAACACGTTGCAAGCTGGGCAAGAAATATTTTCCAAAAGTGTTCAACCGGTTAAAACAAGTTCTTTATTGGCACATGCACTCTATACAATATTCTATAAAAAATAAAGCCAGTCAAAGCAATGATCAACGATCAATCTTCTGATCAACGATGCCTTTTAGTCAGGTGAATACGCATTTCAGGTGTTGGTATGTTAATTGTTACGCTGTATAGATATCATGCAATATAGTCAAGGTATGTATATATATATAGGTATATATCCCGGTCAATTACAAGTTTCGTCATGAATCCAAAAACATCATCAAGTTATGCTCATACAGTACATACAGTAGTAATATTGAATAACACTAGACAACATCAAAATTATTCCTCAAATGAAAATATACTGCCTAGACTAACTTTGGGACGCTGATTCCAAATCTGAAATCAGAATTGGTCTATCACGTCAGGTTTTCAAGATATGAAAATTCACGAAATTCGGATTTTGCATTGATTGGCACTATATTATAAGGTGCTACAGTACAAGGGATTGTGCAATTTTATTTTCCAGCGAATTGTTGGTCATATTCTGTCACAATGCATATTATGTAAGATTAATATTGACATTATTTTGAAAATGCAATGTTCTATCTTTTGACAATTAATGCATTCTTGAATGTTCTTGGCCATGACTATAGAGGGGGGGGGGGGGAGGTATTTACGGGTCATTAATTACCGGGCTTATAACTGGAACATATGTGGAGACCTTAAAGTTGTGTCACTTTTGCTCGGATTGCAGTTGGGTTACACCAAGCATATGTGCTTTCTCTGTTTGTGGGACAGTCGAGAAGATGCAAACCACTATGACACAACTGAATGGCCAATGAGAACGGACTACATTGTTGGAAGATGTAATGTTAAGTGCCAACCCCTAATTGATCCGAGCAAAGTGTACTTGCCACCACTTCATATCAAACTTGGCCTGATCAAACAATTTGTGAAGGCAATGGATGTCAATGGAGATGGATTCCTACATATAAAAGAAAAATTTGGTGCAATACTAAGTGATACTAAACTGAGAGCTGGGATATTTGTTGGCCCCCAAATACGTGATTTGATCCGTGACCCAGTATTTCCATCCAAGCTTAATTCAATTGAATTAAAAGCCTGGAATGCATTTGTACAGATTGTACAAAATTTTCTTGGGAACTACAGGGCAGAAAATTACTCGGAACTAGTGGACAATTTGCTGGAATCATACCGCGAAATGGGCTGCAGAATGTCGGTTAAACTGCATTTTCTTTATTAACACTTGGAATTTTCCCCGCTAAACCTGGGTGATGTGAGCGACGAGCATGGGGAAAGATTTCACCAAGACATCTCTGTGATGGAATCGCGGTATAGAGCTCGATTTAACCCAAACATGATGGGGGACTACTGCTGGTTTCTTCAGCGTGAAACTGACACTGAACATGCTCGAAAGAGCAAGTGTAGAAAGCACTTTTGAGGGAATATAATGTTATTTTTGTCTGATTTAATTATCCTGGGTTGTGTTAAATTGTGCAGTATGATAATGCTGTTATTTTCAATAGAAATTACTGGGTTGATTACATGTAATGTTTTGTTCTGCTCAGCCAAAATTAGCCAAAATCACAGTTATGGGTTGTCGTGAGCATATATCATATCTCAAAAACGTGACGTGTTAGAAAAAATCTAAGACCAGATTTGGATTCAGCATTGCAAAATTAGTCTAGGTAAACTTGAAATGAGCGAGGAATAAAAAAAGTTGTAAATTGTTGTCCAGTGTAATAGAACAAGTTTTTCAACTACATACGAAGCTAGTATCCTCTTTGAACAATCTGTGTATTAAAGCCACTAGAAGCAACTTGGATGCTAGAGTAGGTTCAAATATTCTTTGCCTTGAGTTTACAGCATCTATCCTTCACCTACGTCACGGTAAAAGCATCAAGCAGAAAGCACAAGCATAAAAGCATCACTTCGTAAGTTGATTGACATCCAACAAACTACTGAGGCCTTTTATGCTTTTATTTGACACATCAGCAAGGAAGTCCACAAGTTGTTTTACAATTTAACTGAACCCACAACAAATGACAACTTCTGACGTGACATGACCCTTCACCTCCGCAGCAAACTCTGGCGAAGATTTACTTGTCAGTAATTTTCACAAACTGGAAATTTAGTAAGTGAGTAAGTAAGTAAGTAAGTAATTTACATGTCGTGAGCAAGGCAAGAGTCTACTTATCAACTTCACATTATTCTATTCAACATTTACTTGTTCACTTCAACTCAAAAACTTGTTTTATCATCAGAACACATTCAAGTCGCCGGGCCCATGATAAAAGAACGACACCAGTAGTAATCTACAACAATGTCGTTTGCAGTTACTTACTTAAATATAAAACTTCTTATACATGTCACTACCGTAGCCTACTTGGTGACACTTTCGCTGAATTTCAAAGTGTGCAACGATTTCATTTATACGGTTGAAAGAACGCATAAGCGAGGGGTAACACCTTTGATGGATGCAGCTATTAAGTACACAGGAAGTTGTTGAAGAAATAATCCCACCAATTCCAAATTTCAATTGCTCAGTTTCTTGGAATGTAAAAAGGTCGTAAATACTTTGCGGACGACCAATAAAAATCCAGTAAACATGTCATTCACCTTATCCGAAGTGACGTCACTGATCGAAAATGATATTTTAAACCAGTGTCAATCATTAGGATTGATGGACAGCTGTCAAATTTTAAAATCTCTTCTTTAACAAAATCAGAAAAAAAAACATTCCAATGGACGTAAATTATTTTTGTCAACTCGAGTAATAAAAATAAATGAGACTATAAGAACTTATGAATTACGACACAAGGTTTAGTTCTAAACTTTGGGCAACGTACAAAGGTCAGACAACTTGTTGTTAGAGATAGTGGTTTATTGGTTTAGCAATTTATTGTGGTTTGGTAGTGGTATGTATGTAGTCTGCGGAGTATGGGCTAAGTAACATTTCTAGCACATGTTTTTTACAAGTCTTCGAGCTTCACTAAACAAATTTATAAACATATATGTACAGTACAACATCCCTAATTCCACAATCTTATAAAAATAAAATAACAGGTTATCGTAAAAACCATCCACGGAATTCCCTCATCGTCATACCACTGTGCTGCAGTTGTCCTCACAATCCCAGTTTTTATCTCACATCCTAGTTGTAGTAAATGTGTCAGACGTTAGGACAACCTCGCACTTCTTAATCAATCAATCGTTTGCTCCTCACATCACTACACAAGTTTTTATTCTACATTTTACACGGACTAAGAGACACTGAAGGTCACTGAGCACTAATGTGTTCGCCGATTAACTTAACTTACAATATGAGGAAAGAATTTTTAATGGATGCAGTTTGGTGCTGTATTATATTGTGCGTAAGTTAAACCGAATAAACATATTTCTAATTTTCATCGCAAACGAACTCGGTTTCCAAATGTAAATGGCCTCAATGTTGAGTTAAGGCAGTGAATCAAATTGACAGAAACACTGAAATTTGAAAACATGAATTTTTCGTTTATAGTTTAGTTAATTTCTTAAAAGTAAAATTCTATTGTTCATTAAAGTAATTGTCGGTAACGCGATAATTTCGGATTGGTAAAATCAGAAACTTGTTATAATTGAGCTATTTGGGACAAGATCAAAGTTTTTTTCAATTTCAGTAAATTCAAAAAGTTTCAAAGTTTTGAAACGTCACCAAAGCGAAAGTTTAAAAATGTTGACAAACTGATAATGTCTGCGTAATTCGAAACTTAAACATTCTTGTTTAGTACAAGATAAACTCCAAAAATTATGGAACTTTATTTTTGTTCTAGAATATAATAAAATGCGTCTCATGTCAATACATCCTGTATTACTTCCACCAATACTGGTCCATTGTTCTAGCATACATTCAGCATTATAGAATATGACCACATACAACAGTTCTGGAATATATGAGAATATGCAAGCATCGATCGCTTTCATTGAAAGTTGTTTTCGTCGATGCTGATTCATTCGATAATTTATGTCGACGACAAGCCTGTGACTTCCAAGCTTTTTCTCATCAGTGGCTCCCAGGCGCTTTCTTTCGTGGCGTGTGGCAGCCATTTTTCCTGGTTCCAGGTATTAAAGAAGCTTCCCTTGTATTTCACCAAGGAGTCATCGAGAACAAGCTTAAGGTAGGGTTGGTAGCCGTGGTAGGCGTCCCTGGGAGAAAAGAATTTTGTAAAATTCAACCAAAATGAAACTTTGCCTTAAAACAATGCCCACAAGCGCACTTTCAATTTAGGTTCGTTTCGAAAAGATCAAAATGTTTTAATGAATTAATAAAATTGGTGTAAGGCAAGATTATGCTGCAGCTATTCCAAAATAAACTTACTGCCCCATAAGAAATATCAAAACATGGGATAACATTCGCGCTTTGAAAGAATAATACGTAGAAAGTCCCTCGGACATGATATATCCTGCAAATATTGACAAGTAGTTTAGTGAGTTGAAAATATTTGGCTTTGCAAAGGAATATTTATTCTCAGGTTGGAGAAAGTCTTTGAACGACTTAAATCCAACGATGATTGGTCATGGATCAAGCCCTGCTTGCCAAAGCTGCGTGCATTTGAAATCGATTTGAATCGATTTTTACAGATTTTCTGTAAAAGATCAGATTTTAATGAGTAATTATTGTTCATTTTTCTGTAAATGATTGGTTGAAGACAAACACTATACTTTCCTTTGTCATATGGTCGGCAATAGCGGGGCAGTGCGCATATTAAGGCAACTAGCTCTGGGTTAAAACCACCAGTCGGCTCATGGATGCGGCGTCATATGCAAGCTTTCGCGCAGTGGTTTAAGGTGTGGCCGATTGGTTTTTGAAAGCCAATAATAAAATCATGTCCCGGCAAAGGGCAAAGATCATTTTCGTTGCTTAGTTTGCCAGACCGTCAGCTTCAGCCAGCTTGGATAACGTGATTGTTAGGTTATAAATGTGGGAGAGTTTGGGGCTGATACAACTTAAGTTTGCGGCATCTCCTTTCTTGAGGCGTTGCAGTCTGCTTTGATGGCTGTAGCCGGTTGTGAAAATTAAGTTCCGGACATATACAAGCTATGCATGGTCGCAAGGATCGTGCGCCTGTCAGGAAGCGAAGCCTGCTTTGCTGGCTGTCTGGGAGCGAATGGAGCGACAATTATAAACAAAGCGGTTGTGCCATACAGGTAGCTTTAATCTCTTAATCATTTTTGGCCGAATGAGTTCAGCATATTTGGTCATTTTTTGAAGACTTTTTGAACTCGCTAACGCTATAACATCGCTTAAGAAAACACGTTTTTTAACCTATGAACTTATTTGACCTCACACGGCTCCTACCTGGATTAAAAAGCTGAGCTGTGACGTCATAACCCTTCAGCTTACGAGTGAGGTTCTGTATAAATCGGACGTCAGCAAGATCAGCTTTGCCGTACATAAGGAAAGGGCCCATGAAGCCACTGGAGTCCCTGGTCATGTCAGATTCGTCGAAGTCTACATATCTAATTAAGAATACATGACATCATATTCCAATACCAGCTATTACAAAGCATTCATTGAGAATACGCTCAAGTTGCTTGCTATGTATATGTTTAACTTCTCAGTGCATATGTATGTATTACAACATACCATTCATCGGTAATAGTTATGTCGTATATTATGTGTGTAAATATGTATGTATATGTGTTATATAGATATATATGCATATATGTTGGCGAGCTCTGACTTGTACATATCCGATATGAGGTTGATGATCCGGACCGGTCTCTCAGCACTTTGCTTCTTCATCTTATCCAGGAGCAGGTTGGTGAGGAGGAAACGAGAGAAGTAGTTGACGACAAAAATGCGATTTATTCCATATTTGGTCATGCCCTCCAGTACCATACCTGCATAGCCAAATGTAGATGAACATTTTACGAGGTTACGTTGTGTTCGTTTAAAATGAAAGTTTATTGAAAATCAAAAGATTATTGAATCATAATCACCTGCATTGTTGAGAAGATAATCGAGATATTTTTCGCTTTCATCAAATTCTTTTGCAAATTTTCTCACAGAATCAAAATCTTCGAGATCAACTTGCATTGCTCGAACCTAAACACAAGTTTAAATTTATTCTCGACTTCATCGTGATAATAATAGACATCACATACCTCACGGTTGCCGCTTTCTTTAATAATTTCATCTTTAACTTTGTTTGATTTCTTCAAATTCCTCGATGCGATGACAACACGAGCTCCTCTCTTGGCAAGATCCATCGCCAACAATCTTCCCATCCCGCAGTTTCCACCTGAATATTTCAATATTGACCGCCACAGCTAGTCGAGTTATCGAGCAGTGTCAAGTACTAACCAGTGATAAGAACGGTCTTTCCATTCAACTTCTTGTCACTTTCATAAATCGGTCCTTTTTTCACATAATTCAACCAGTAATATCCAACCCCCACTGCAATGACAGCACTAACCAGTAAATTGAACCACATTTTTTGCATAAAATATCCTTTCAAAGCAAATTTAAAAACATTGAATCGCATTTAAACTGAGACTGATTTGTTTTAAATGTGTTTTTAGAAATATATTTCAAAATGTTTCAGCCACGATAAGTGACTTCGTACTGTTTAGTATCAATGTTTTGATCAACTTGTGATGTATTTTTATTGTTATTTTAGTGAGGTTTGGATGCATTTCTTGTTTTACGCTATTTTTAATGCTGCTTTTATTGACAAATAACATATATTGTTGAATTTATTCTGCTAATGCTCGGGTAAATGTTGTTAGAAGTCAGAAGAACAGAGATTGGTTATGGGGCGTATAAACGGTCAGGGTCTGACACCAAGACTTTAGCGTGGCAAATTTTAAATTCCACTCTTGGCAACACCAGTAACAGAAAAAAAATATATAATAAATTATTTTACATTATACAAAGAAAAAATTGCAAAAAATCAAACGAACTTGCATTTATGATAAAATCTTCTAAATATTTTTTTACTTTTATCAACTGGTTTTGCAAATTTTCGCACAAAATAAAAATCTTTGAGATTTACTTGAGCTGCTCGGACCTAAACACATTTAAAGATTTTTCTCAACTTCACTTATCTGACGGTTCCCATTTTTAATATTTCAACTTTCAACTTGGTTTGATTTCTCACTTTTCGATATTTTTTACTCATTCCCATTCCAGTAAAAACTACACCACATCGACACAAGTCAACGCGACTAGGAAGACTCTGAAAGAAACTGAAACCATGAACGTAAGCACTTCTACTTATAGAATGAATAAGGATGCACAATATTTTTAGTGGAAGAGGAAATTGGCCAATCAGCTTAAGGAAGCATAAACACTGCACAAGCCCAAACAGGACGTAGGCCAAGAAAATCTTACGCCTGCTTTTAAGACCATCTGCCTTTAACGTACTGAGCAGAAATATTGATCACGAGTTAGGAATAACTATTGAAAACATGTATTTTAAACAGAATGAAATTTTTATATATAAACTTATCTAAAATAATGCACCCTACTGCTAATTTACCGGCACATCTCTGAAGAGAGGGTAATGATCCTAATTAGGCGAGATTTTCCTTGCTTATTTCAGCAACATTTTTCAGAGCAACGTCTAAAAGACTAAGTTGTTTTAAGACAGGGGTGTCCAACCTTTTTGGCCAAAGGGCCACATGCGATGTACGACTGATTGCGCGGGCCACTTGAGTGTTTACTGCTAATTTCTAATTCAAACCCTCACACCAAACTTCTAATCTTAGAAATAAATTGTGATGCAATTAAATTAACTTGAACAGTTGTGCACCCCGGCACTAAAGACCATAATAATATATATCTATCTATTGCTCTATTATCTATTATCTCTACTATCTATTTCTCTATAGTATAGACTATAGAGCAATAGACAAAGAAAGCAAACAATGAATGCCAATTTCTCGTAATGTAAGTTCGCCATAAATCACATAGGCGATTCAGTTGATAATATAAGTCATTTCGAAAAATACCGCGCGGGCCATTCAGAACCTTCCCGCGGGCCAAATGTAGCCCACGGACCAAGGTTTGGACACCCCTGTTTTAAGGTAATGTAACTTATGGGTCCTGGCACAGTAGTGCTGATAGTCATACAAGTCAAATTATTTGTTTTCAGCAAACATCGGTCAAGTTCTTATGTTTTGTTGTGTTTGTTGTGGTTGTGTTCTTTCGAAACTAGTGGATGGCGAAGAACATCCCGTCTCTTATAGTAGCAGATCGCTCACCAAAACCGAGCGAAATTACTCAACAACCAGGAAAGAGCTGCTAGCGGTCATTCACGCGTTAAAGGTTTTTCGATGCTATTTAACCGAAGAGTTCCTGCTTAGAACAGATCACGCATCTCTTCGTTGGCTGTGGGAATCACGAGACACATATGGACAATACGCTCGCTGGTTCGATTTCTTGTGCAATTTTAACATTAAATTAATTCGCCGCGCAGGAAGCAAACACACGAATGCCGACTCGCTTAGCCGTCAGATGATACTATAAAAGCAAATAAATTAGATCCCTTGTTTCCGTTTCAAACTGACAGCAGCTATGAAAGTTCAACTTCCGGTATAAAATACCAAGTGTGTTTGATGGATTTTTCAGAAGCATCTGGATGGTCAACCGAAAACACTACTATGGCGCAGCAAAAAGATCCAGTGTTGAAAAGACTGCTTCAGTGGATGAGCCAGGAACGCCGACCATCATTGAAAAAAGTGAAAAACGACAGCAAAGCTGTGCGTCGCTATTGGAATGTATTTGGTGAGATTTTTCTACATAATGGTATGCTATATCGTAGAATCGAGAATTCTGTGGAAGAAGTTTACGCTCAGTTGCTGGTGTTCTCAACGATCAAGAATAATGTGTTAAGTCTGTTCACGATTTTATTCAAGGAGGTGGAAACATGGGCGTCAAAAGAACGTTTGTCAGACTAAAGGAGCTTTTTTTCTGGCCATTTTGCCACAAAGATGTCGAAACATACTGCAAAGAGTGTTGCTTGTGCGATTTAAGAAAAGTACCAAAGCGAATTGTTTGTGCCTCATTAGTTCCATCAGAGGAGAATACACCAATGCAGAAAGTTGAAATCGACGTATTAAGTGGTCTACCAGAAACACGAAACGGCAACCGTTATATTCTTGTCGTATGTGACACCTACACGAAATACATAAAGTGTTGGCCAATGAAATTCCCAAATGCCAAAGATACTGCTTATTTGCTTTACCACCGTTGGGATGACGATACATGGCGTCCCAGAAACAATTCACTCCGACCAGGGCAGAAACTTTGATAGTTTATTTTTTTCAAGAGCTCTCAAGCTTAATGGGCTGCAAAAAGACAAGAACCAGCCCGTATCATGCAATGGGAAACGGTGGTGTGGAAAGAAACAATCAGACCATAATTGCGATTTTAAAAATTACGTTCAGGTTGACCCAACTTCTTGGGATGATGCGCTCTCATCGGTTAGCGCTACTTACAATTCAAGTGTTCACGAAGAAACTGGAGTTTCTCCTCATTACTTGCTCACTGGAAGGAATCTTAGGTTGCCTGCAGATCTTGTTAGTAAGGCCAGAATTTTTACCCCAAAGTGTGAAGACATCCTTCATCTTCAAGATCGAATGAAACTAGTTAACTAAACAGTTCAATCAAGGTTGGAACAACATAGGTTTCAAATAAAAAGCGTTACGACAAAAAGGCGGCTGACGATCAATATAAAGAAAGTGATGCAGTCCTGTTGCGTGACGAGGCTCTTCGAAAAGATGAAACAAGAAACCTTCGCTTGCATTATAAAGCCCCTACATTGTTAAAAAATTTATTCCTCCGGTAAATCAGTTTAGAAAGTCGTGATAAAAACAGCCGCCATCAGTTTCGTGGATGCTGCAGTCCGGAACCGGAAATCACGTCCACTTACCAGCTGCAACCGGGGTTGTGCATAGTGCCGAAAAATATTCAGAACCCAGTTCAGAATAACAGTTTAGTAAGCGATTATGTTTTACATTCTCCAAACCGTCTACAACGCATTAAACGTAGACCTTGTTTTTATCCAGATAGTAAATAGTAAATAGTAAATAATACCCCAATAGTAAATTGCTGTGTTGTTCTGTTTTCGTGTTTTTATGCGTGTTTTATATTAAGATTATATATGTTTATATTATTATCATATTATTTTATTCATACTAAGACTTTAAAGTTTAAGTGCGTCACTAACGGTTTGTATCCTTGTTGTTTGAGTGTCTATTTAGTGATCATTTTGTTTTTATAAAACATACGTTATATTTCTGGGTAAACATTTATTGAGTGTCTACAGTTGTGTGGGAAGGAGGAGAGTGTTACACTTGCTTTTGCACTGTATCTATTGCGTTTCTCCCTTGCGGTCTAGGCCTATTGCGATTTTTTCGTGCTTAATTAAGCACTTGTGTCTTTTTTTCGACTTGTGTCCGACAGGTTGTCGCACGGTCAGTTTTATATTGAAGCTCCTAAAATGAGCTTTGCCAACGAGAACTTAACTAAACTGGCTTAAAATAAAAGATGTGCCTGTAAATCTTTAAATCTAAGAGTGAGGACAACAAAACGTAACTAAATTGACAAAAATTATTTTAATTGATTTAGACCATCGTGAAAAAGTTGTGTCTTAATCGTCGAAACCTTGAAAATCGATCAACCGAAAAAGAATAATTTATTTAAAATCATCAATCACTCAATCACATAATGACACGTCATCACGAAGTAACGCGCAACAGTATAGATCAGAATCAAAACAACTTAAAAGCTGAAAAACTACAATCAATATTCAAATATTGCATTATCATGTTAATTTATGATAAACAAACTGGTTCTGGTTTAACAAACAAATTCTGGTTTATTCGATATTATATGTCGACGACAACCCTGTGATTTCCAAGCTTTTTCTCATCAGTGGCTCCCAGGCGCTGTCATTTGTGGCGTGTGGCAGCAGTTCTTCGTGGCGGAAGCCAGTAAAAAATTCACTACTGTGTTTCACCACAGAGTCGTCGAGAACTAGTTTAAGTAGGGGCTGGTAGCCGTAGTGAAGTTCTCTGAGTGAACATTTTTGAAATTAGTGAAAATAAATCGATAAAAGTTTGCGAAAACATCATTTCATAGGAATTGTCAAATCACACTATTTTTATTTATAAGGTCCGTAAGTTTTTAAATACGTTTAATTTTGTAATAATTTAATATTTTCAACCCATATCTAGCTGTTTGGTTGGAAAGGGTCATGACTACATTTATTCTATTTTTTACAGTTTCTCCATTGCAATTGTTTTTGATTAAATTAGAAAACAAAAAGTTAACAAGGGAGGTGGCCTTATTACTTACTGGACCTTATTTGCTGCAGGCACCTTACTAGTTTGGTAAACATCTTATCTTGGTAACAAATTCTTATGAGGTGTGTGATGTAATAATTACACCAAATCAAACAATACTAAGACGTGACACGGTATATGGGTATTAGGCTATTTCCCGGGTAACCAAAAATAGACTCACTGCCCGAATATAATCATTGGAACATAGAAGAGAAGCCGCGCCTCATAAAACAGATTCGTGTCATATCCTTCTGTGTAGACCCATCCTGCAAATATTAACAAACAGCTTAGAGTGCTGAAAGCCAGAGGTGGCAATACCGCGGTACTATAGCACCGAATTATTGTACCGCGGTACTATAGCGCCGAATTATTGTACCGCGGTACTATAGCACCGAATTACTGTACCGCGGTACTTTTTAGTACCGATACCGGGGCCGCCGAGTAATATGAAACGAATTAGCGCAACAATGTTTATTCTATTGAGAAAAGTTTTGCCACGATTTAAACTCGGTGATAATTGGTCGTCGATCAAGACCTGGTTACCAGGGTTGCGTGCGTTTAAAAATCTATATCGCTTTACAGAGTTCCTCTGAGTGAAAGTGAGACTTTAATGACTGCTTTTCAATCGAAGAAGACGCAAATTGATCATGATCCTGCGACGGCATATTGTGTCGCAGGCAGCTGTGACGACTACAAATATTTTCCTATGATCATAATTGGCCTGGACTGTATTCGCTGCACTTGATCGTCGGTTATTTTGTAAGCTCGTCAAGTCAAGGTCATGACAGAGTGGGAAATAGGTTTTTGAATTGATGAACTTATTTGACCTCACACAATACCTACCTGGATTGAAATTAAAAGTCGTGATGCCGTTGTTCTGGCGACTGAGGTTACGCATGAACTGAATGTTGGCGAGATCAGTTTGGGCGGTGACTGTGAACATGTCCAGGAAACCTTTTGGATTCTTGATCATGCCAGACTCGGTGACTTCTGCGTATCTAATTACACTGGTCAACAGCCAATTTGCTTCTGAAACGAATGAGGTCAATCTTGGCTAATTTGGGGTCGCTGATCACGAATATCAACTTTAAATTTGTTGATTAGCTCTAGTTTTTGAGATATGGCACCATGCTTAAATGTGCTTTACTTGCAAACGCGGAAAGAAGTGTGCGTTTATCTGTTGTAGCGTGCATCTGCCAGATAGAGTTGGGCACTTAATATATTTGTTTGAAGGTAGATGACGTTTCTATTCATATTATTTTTATTTTGACGTATGTTTGTTGTTGGGTTGTTTGCTTGCTTCATGTGTGTAGTCTGAACTGCTCTTTCTGCAGATGCCTCGTAAATGCATAAAAAATGCAGACAATTTCTACTAGATTTGTGGTGAAATAACTTTTTCTTCACAAAAGCGAAGTATAACGGCTGTGGTCAGGAAAGCAAACCTTGTATTCAACTTGTATTTTGGATGTAAAGTTGGTGATCAGGACAAGAGTTGGGCCCCTCACATATGCTGTAACTCCTGTGGTGCAAATCTTTGGCAATGGCTAAACGGAAAAAGAAAATGTATGCCCTTTGCTGTTCCAATGGTTTTGAGAGAACCTACTGACCACATTAGCGATTGCTACTTTTGCACGACCCCCCCCGGTTTGTAAAGGTTTGTCGAGAAAGAAGAAGCAAAGTATTCAATACACAAATATTCCATCAGCAATTCGTCCCGTACCGCATAGAGAATTACTTCCTGTTCCTGAGGTACCTAAAGAATTCATGTTACGTTGAAACAATATCTTCCAAAGAACCACACCTTATAACTCAAAATGAATTGCACGATCTTATCCGGGATTTGGAACTACCAAAAGTTAAATCAGAAATTTAGACTTCAGCTCTAGACTACAGCATAGGAATCTTCTGGCAGAATATTCATCTTCGAAGACGGTAAATTTGATCAAGTGTTATTTGACAAAGAGAAAATTGCATGGGTAGCGTTTAAGTTGCTGGCTACAAAATTCTTGGGGAACAAAAGAGCTGACAACTACACGGAATTAGTGTAAATCTCATTAAAGCATACGATGCATGGAGTGCAATATGTCACTGAAGATACACTTTTTGGACTCGCACCTGGATTTTTTCCACCAAACTGTGGAGATGTTAGTGATTAGCATGGTGAGCGATTTCACCAATGCATATCTGCAATGCAAAAGAGGTGACAGGGAAAACAGAATCAATCAATGCTTGCTCACTTTTGCAGGATGATATGTAGGGTCGGATGCTCCATTAACCATATACGAGTTACAGGCCAAAAGGAATATAACAGATAAAATAGATTAGAAATTTATATTTGGAAAGTGGCAGTTATTTGTTGCATATGCTATGCTGAAATATAAACACATGCAATTATTACACTCTTTGTAGATTGTTACTGTTGTGTTCAATAAAGTGCACCAAGGCTTGCCTTATATAAGAGCAACATACAAAAATGAAAAAATTTTTTATCTTTTAAACTAGAGCTAATCAGCAATTTTAACCGACATTTTTGGATTCAGCGTCCAAAAATACATAAGAATCAATTGTTTTCTTAACGGAAGCAAAACATTTTTGAAAAATTGTTGACCAGTGTTATTAATAAAGCATTTCATTAATGCATTAAAATTATGGGAAGTAACAGGATCTGTAGGTTTCTACGTCACAGCAACTATTTTTGTATTTGTTGCCGAACACTGACTTGTACATGAACGTCACAAGGTTGATAATCCGGACCGGCCTCTCAGCACTTTGCTTCTTCATCTTACCCAGGAGCAGGTTGGTGAGGAGGAAACGAGAGAAGTAGTTGACGACAAAAATGCGATTTATTCCATATTTGGTCATGCCCTCCAGTACCATACCTGCATGGTCATATGAAGATGAACATTTTATGACGTTCCAATGTTTTCGTTTAAAATGAAAGTTTATTGAAAATCAAAAGATTGTTAAATCATAATCACCTGCATTGTTGAGAAGATAATCGAAATATTTTTCGCTTTCATCAAATTCTTTTGCAAATTTTCTCACAGAATCAAAATCTTCGAGATCAACTTGCATTGCTCGAACCTAAACACAATTAAAATTTATTCTCAACATCATCGTGATAATAACAGACATCACATATCTCATGTTTGCCGCTTTCTTTAATAATTTCATCTTTAACTTTGTTTGATTTCTCCAAATTCCTCGATGCGATGACAACACGAGCTCCTCTTTTAGCAAGATCCATCGCTGTTGCTTTCCCAAGCCCAGAGTTTCCACCTGAATATTTCAATATTGACCACAACAGCTAGCTGAATTATCGAGCAGTGTCAAGTACTAACCAGTGATAAGAACGGTCTTTCCATTGTGACAGGCAGCATAAAAATATTTTAAACAAAGTTTGAAGTTTTATCAACACATAGGAAGAATTTCAATCTAGGTTTAATTTTGATTTTTTGATGATTGTTTATTATTTCTAACTTTCTCATATAAGTTATAATTTCCGTTTGAAAATTTCTTACATTGCCACATTCCAGCCGTGTTCGATTTCAATTGTTTTGCTTGAACATTCATTTCCTTTTCCCAATTTATTTCTATTCCGAATGGTGGCAAAGCGTCAAAGCCCAAGGGTTTAAACATGCAAATTGCAAGAATAGAATTGTGCTATTAGATGGAACGTTAGCATGGGCCACCAAACCTACAAAATAATTCCGAATCAATGACGAATTTAAAACAAAACTAAAACAACGAAACAACTACACTGTTGAAAAATGTAGAAAGCATGTTCTCTAACTTTAAAAACACGGATATAAATAACCGAAATAAATATATAAAGTGACATGGTTAAATTAAAATGACAATGAGTATCTTAAGTGCACAGCAAAAATACGGCTAAGGAAAAACGCACAAAAGAAACTCGATCCTAGAGACCGAAATCCTGTTTCTGTGACCGAAATAGCTCGACGTTGCGGCCCACAAGTGCACTAAAATATAGACAGCAAGACTAAAATAAAAGCATAATAATGTCTTTAGGAAATCATGCCTCTACATTCCCTTCAACTACAGTATTTGTGATGAATAGTGGATACACCGACTATGGCGTATACACATTAGTGATTACGATAACTATGCTACAAAAACATAATACTATACACAATGACAGAATAAGCAATGTCTCAAGTAAATTTTGCCCAAAGAAGGTCTTTGTAAGAGATCTTTAATTTAGAACGACCGTAACCAGCAATAAGTAAGACCGGGATATGATGATTATGTTAAATTTGATTGATGAAAGTGAAAATGCTGTGCCAGCTTGTGAAGACAAATGTTTTCATCACAACTAAATTCTGTGCAGCCACGACCAATGAAATCTAACAAAAGAAAGCAAAGAAAAACTTCGTAGTCTATGTTCAAGAAGAGTGAGCTAACCTGTATATAGTGGCTATATTAGATTATGTAAACAATGTTAAATAGGTTAAGGAAAGAGAAAAACAGTTCATGGTTGTAGTTGTTGGTGGCATTTTTAGCACATGCAAATTTATGATAATTTTTCTTTTTTGGTTCAGGCAAAACATTCCAAAATTTAACACCAAAAATATTTTTGTCGTTTAATTATAATTGTCCACAAGTTTTTGTAACACCCCGTTGTGGTTTTATTTTTATCTTAAATGCTTTCAGTTTGCTTTTTATTCCGCGGTTCCAGTTGCATTTTGTGTGGCGCGTGCACCGTGTCCTTTGCATCTTTACTCTCGGAAGTAAGAGTGTTTTGTTTTTAATGGAATTGTAATTATTGTGATTGGTTGTGACGTGTGCGATGCTCAGTTCGAAGGTGAGTCTACGTTGGGACCCGATCAAGACTTTTCGTTGCTTTTGGACTTTTGCGTCTGAAGTTTGGATCAAAACGCCTGCGTGATTTATTTTAAACATGTCCAAGTAGTCTCATATTAAATCAGTTTCATTCACAACATGGTCTGCTTCGGTTTAGTTTCGAGCAGTTGAAGGAAAACTCAGTCCTACAGAGTTCAGAGAGACATATGCATTGTAATACATTGAATGCAATTTAACTTTGTAATTACAGATAATTAACAAAAGCGGCCGAAATTCTCACAGATAAACGGCTTTGATATAAGTATTAAGTCTTTCATTTCTTTACCATAAATTGTTTCAGCAAAATAATCAAATCAAATAAAATCAAATGAAATCAAAAAAGAAAGATTTTGTACAATTCATCGACATCCGGCGAACTACTCAGGTCCTTTGTGCTTTTATTTGACACATCAGCAAGGAAGGCCACAGGTTCAAGGGTATATAACAAGGGTGCCAAATCACGTGATTAAAATAGTTAACAAACGCGTAAAAGGTGCTGATTGGTAAAAACGCTTCAAACGAAAACACGATGATAAGTAACAACACAACATGTGTGGAACAAAGTCCGTAATAAAAGCAATGATTTCTTTTAATCAACGATGCCTTTTAGTCAGGTGAATGCGCGGTACAGGTTTTGGTATATTAATTGTTACGCTGTATAGATATCATGCAATATAGTCAAGGTATGTATATATACAGGTATAGAGCCCGGTCAATTGCAAGTTTCGTCATGAATCCAAAAAAATCATCAAGTAATGCTTATATAACTTATACAGTAATAATATTGAATAGTAGAAGCAAGTTGTTCAACTACATACGAAGCAAGTACCGACTTTGAGCAATCTGAGTATTAAAACCACTAGAAGTCATAGATAGCTATAGAGAGTCAAATAGTTAAGATATTGGCAGTGGAAAGTGACACTGTTCCTTTATGGTTTTATTTGACACATCAGCAAGGAAGTTGACAAGTTGTTTTACAATTTATCTGAACCCACAACAAATGACAACTTCTGACGTAAAGGAAGCACTGCGGCGACAAATCACAGTTGCGGTCTGTGAAAACAATAAAACATCAAGTTACAGGGGAAAACTTTTAATTCTGTGACTCATTATTATGTCTTCTCGACATTCAATTGAAACGTTTCTTGGTTATGTACTTTATAATGTACAGTACTTTAATTTGATGTGTGACCTGGGATGGTCCAAAACTGGTTTAACGCAGCGAACTGTTGCAATCAGTGCAGCGAAAGAGAGCATTTTCATAATAATCTTTATTTACAAATTGGAAAACGCCACAGTTACAATTCAATTATAAAAAACCGCCATTTCTTTACTTGTTTTGCCTTGCACCAACCTTGTGTGCTATGCACAGTAGCGCCATTGTTGCAAAACATTTTCAAGGTTCAAGATTAATACGAAGTCACTTGCGCAATGTTATGAACGTATAGCAACATACGTGTTGAAAACTTGTCGATTTTTTGTTTATTAGTTTGTAAATAAATTACATTGAAAACTCTCCCGTTTTTTTATACTGAATGCAATGGTTTGTTATATGCTAAATTCTATGCCTATTGTTACACCACTTACAGTCGCCATATCTGCAACAAGTCAGCTGGCAGTTTTCTTCCATGTAAGCTTGGTACGTGCTGGTACAGTATTCTTGTTTCGCAAATCCTTGACACGTTACGTCATCAACAAGATTGACATATTGCGCGCACTGGTCAGTTGGAAGGCACGTGACCAGGTTGCATGGTCTTTTTTCTTGAGCTTCGCCCTCGCATGACCCTTCACCTCCACAGCAAACTCTGGCAAAGATTTACTTGTCAGTAATTTTCACAAACTGGAAATTTAGTAAGTAAGTGAGTAAGTGAGTGAGTAAGTGAGTGAGTAAGTGAGTGAGTGAGTGAGTGAGTGAGTAAGTGAGTGAGTGAGTAAGTGAGTGAGCGAGTAAGTGAGTGAGTAAGTGAGTGAGTGAGTGAGTGAGTGAGTGAGTGAGTGAGTGAGTGAGTGAGTGAGTGAGTGAGTGAGTGAGTGAGTGATTGATTGATTGATTGATTGAGTGAGTAAGTAAGTAAGTAAGTAAGTGAGTGAGTGAGTGAGTGAGTGAGTGCAATAATATCTAATTTGATTAGTTAACAAAAGTTAACATTAACAAGTTTGTTTGCTCGTGTTTGTTTCAAGAGCACAACAAATTTAAGTTACCGGGCACCCACATAAAGAAGGAAGCAACACAGGTAATAATTTAATGTTGCCGTTGGTATTTATCTCGATATTACAGTCAGTGCCATATTCTACCTCATCATAGTTCAGAGAATGTAGAATCACCTTGTCCTTGTTTCAATTCCATGGCCGCATGTTTTGCTGCACTCGCCGTAATCACTCCACGCCCCCCAGACTGGGGTTCTGTTGCAGGGAATTACCCTGGTCGCGTTTCCTTCGCACCCTGGCCCACCGATTTCAACCCCTTCACATCGACGTGCTTGCTCCTGTTGCCCCTGACCGCAGGTGACCGAACACGTGCCCCTGTTGGACCACTCAGTCCATTTCCCCGGACAAATGCCGCTGTTGCAGGGTTGGGACTGGCTGGTTGAGGTGCCGTGTTGGTCTGGTAAGCAACGAACAGGATCTGGACATTGGCGAGTTCTTGTTCTTTGTCCACCACCGCAAGTCCTGCTGCATTCCCCATACTGCGACCATTGTCCAAATGCTAACGATTGATTAACACGTTGTTCATAGACAGGCAACAGAATATTTACCAAACGCTATTTCGTTGCCTTTCCTATACATTACTAGACCACAAGTACTGAACACGAAGTACTTTTACCAATTCAGTTACCTTGGCAACACGTTTGGTTGATTATTGCGTCACCGATGCATCCGTCGTTTCCTATTTTACCTCCCACGCAACGGCGCTCTTTAGATTGCATGCAAGTGACATCACAATCACTCCATGGCTCGTACTCGCTCCAATGGGCGCAAATCTCTGTTTGATTTCAAATAAATTCCCCATCACGTGCATCAACATCATATATACGGTGGTTCTAATTTTCTTACGATCGTTGCAGTGCTCAGATAGTTACGTTCTGTCTAAGAAACAAACAATTCTGCAACCTACGTGTGTTGCAGTTTCGACTTTTTTTGCTCTTTCCTCTGCAACCTTCCTCTCCAACGACGCCGTTTAAGCACACCCTGGTGGAATTTTGTGTTCCGGTCCCACATTCTTTTGTGCAATCACTCCAAGCGCCAAAAGGTCCCCAGATAGGACACGGGCGTTCATTGCAATTCTAATGCACAGAGTTGAGAAACGCATTTATTTGTTTGTTTATTTCACCACTAAAATGATTTTGTCGTCGTTTCTCAGCACTTTTTGAAAAGCGTCCATATGAATTATTTCAACTGTTTTTTTTTGCTACAGGAGGCGGATGTTTCACCTCAACCATGGAAGCGTTTCCTTCGCAGCCTTTCTGGCCCGGACTTCCGTTGACGCAGATCCGCCTGTTTGTACGCGTCCCGCCCCCGCACGATCTCGAGCAACTCCCGATGTCGTAACTCGACCAGAATGCATCTTTAGACGACGGAGTAATTTTGAAAATCCACTTCTGCGTCTTGTTGATAAAATTACCTCGACTCCATAGAACATACCAACACAAGATTGAGTGTTACAATCCACCGTTTCTTCAGTATCTCCCCGACATCCGATGTCGATGTTTGCGCTTCCGTACTTGCAGTGGCGAATGCGACTCCTTTTTCCACCGCCACATTCAGCGTTGCAAGGAGTGAAAGCCCCCCACCGTGTCCACACTTGAACAAAATAGTAAAACAGTGTTGGAGAGCCACCAAGCATTTGCACTGGGCCTGTTTCAGCATCGCCACAACACAATTGTCGCCCTGTGCTGTATATTATTGCCATTGGCTTATACAAAAACCTACAAAGCGATATAGTGCAGAGCTTTCATGCCGACATTTCATTTCACCTGCCCGCTTGCATTCTTCGTTTATTACTGGAATACTAGTTATTTGAGAAATCCACGGTTCGAACGCGGTCACTCTTGTGTAGATGCCGTAGTATCCGGGCGACCCGCATCTTCTCCCAAACGCTGTAACTCCAGCGATGTACCAGTCGCAGTTTTTACATCTCTGACAAACTAGTGGACCACCAGAGTCACCTGTAGTGGAAATTTGACGTCTTTATTTATGATTTCTTATTTTGAAGCAAAGTTTCCGTAAATACTTCAGCATAGTCAAGGTGCGTATTAATACATGTTGCAGTCGGTCCAACTCAGAATAATTCAACCCTGGACGAGTAACTCCCGGATGACCCGAACAACATGTGTGAGTTGAATAGCCCCTGAGTTGAATTGACCGGCCCCCATCAATGTAATTAAAAATGTGAAAATCGTCAAATCATGCGTTAAAATGAATATGAGGAAGCGCAAAGGCGCTGTTGGTTCCATCCCCCATATAAATTACCTTGACACGTGTCTCTTACTCCCTCCTCGTAACCAGCGCACATATAACGATCCGGATTGATATTGTTGGTGTGATTGCTGTAGGATCTTCGACAAACCTCACTGTTCACGATTGGCAAACTGACTTCTTGCAAAGTGGTCGCTAAGCTACCTCGGTATTCTGTTGTACAACGCGTGGGTATGGATTAATTTACCGGGTTCAAATCCCATAAATTGTGAGACAGCTTTCCTTATTTTTCTCAGTTTAAAAGGATTGAGCGTTTAAAATATGAACAAAACATACCAGTTGTGCCGTATCCAGTAGCGATGCAAATTTCTCCGTCTTCAGGTTCTTCTCCATTCGGCAGACAAACTCTGCCCACGTAGGTTCCGATCTTTGCTTTCCTCCGCAACCTTATCAACGCAATGTCGTTGTCTGTGTGGGTGTAATTTTCATGGATGTAAATCTGCAACCATGTTATTCATTAACGAACAGCTCTTCCGTTTACATCAAATTTTAAAATATTCCTCCCCCTATTCACGCTAATCACGTCCAACAACATCGTGAAAAATGGAAATTGTTTAAACTTCGTGCGAACGGATGCGTTGGACGTGTCACGATGCGGCTTCTGCGCATTGAATTGAATGGGTTTAATGGAAAGTTACAAAACTTCGAGTTGATTCAAAGACGTTTCGTACAGCTCAGACATCGACGCAATAATGACCATATTATGTTCGTCGTACTACGGATGCAATTTACACATTGTGACGTCACCGTAGGGACGACTTACAAACGTGACGTATGTCATTAATCATTCGGCCAGCGATACACGTTTCAACAAGATAGCTCGTTCATTTGACAAAATTACAAAATGGGACGCATTGGTAATTGCCTGCTGTACTTTGGTTTGATTGCAGCCTCTGCATAAGCCGGCCAGATTATAACTTTTGGGATTTTTAATGAATGATTTTTTTAATGACGTAATGGCAGACTTAAATAACTAGTTTGGGATGATGGGTGCATATTAATCATTAATGTTGTGTTTAAAAATAAAAACTTTTTTTAGTTTCGTGGCCTTTTTCCAAAATGACCATAGCGATGGTTCCTATAAATTTCTTCATTCAGTAATTCAGCTTTAAAACCTCAAAGTTTTAAATTTCAAGTCTGGTCACTTTGTCACTTAATATCGTATTAAATCAAGATGAACAATTCATGATCAGAAGGAAAAACAACCACCAAGAAATTATGTGAAAGCATAAACTTTCCTTCCGCGACACCGCGGTTTTATACATTGCAATGACGTCATACCCGCATCGCGGTTGTGGATTGTTGGTGGATGTTCCCGTTCTTAGGAGTTGTCCTCAGGACACCGAGCACGACTCTCACTACGCCTGGTCTGTTCCTAAACTTCCTAAAACGAGAAAAACAAAGTTTGTGTGAAAACTGTCACCACTTTGTAGTTCGGCGTAGACCTGAAAATGACAAATAGACTTTAACTGCAAAGTTTTCATAATTTAGCTGCCTTGAAAATCAAGTACAAAGTTGGGGTATTTTAATATTTTAAAATGGAAGACACAAAATAAAAATTTAGCCAAGCAGAAAATAACAAGCTGGATGCAACTTAATTCAAACAAGAAGTTTATCGAAACGGACAGTTCCATGAATTTAAAAAATAATTGGAACGCGCCAAAAACAAATTATCTCTCGTGAAAAGTTCAAACATGAAAAGAATCGGAAAAATCTTGTCTTGAATCGCTTCCTAAAACAAAAATTGAGTAAAAAATAGCAAATGAGGAGCTTATTAAATTAAAAAATCACAAACAAATATTAACGAAATAAAACTAAAAAACTTGGATTGATTTCACTTCTTTAAATATTTATTTCTGTATTTTCATTTTAATTGGCTTAATTTAATTTAATTTATAATTTTAGCAAACAACCTAGTTTTCCGTTAGTAGTCACAGAAAACGAGAAGGAGGAGAACGAGGTTTTGACGAGAAACATACGAGCTTAATATAGAAAAACAGGTTTTAACAAAACTTTCTCTAATTTTTTATCCATTCACCTCCCCAGCATTGGCAAAAGAAAAGTGACAAAGTAGTGAAATATGATGTTAAAGATTTATTCCGCAAGAAGGTGGTTTTGAAATTTGCGACAACAACATTCCACAATTTGTAAACAGGTCTGTTGGCATTGATGGTGGAAATAGATTCTCCGTCAAGCCTCAGCAAATTTGTAATTAGTCATTTTAAGAATTCTCCTGATTAATCTAAGGTAGCTTGAAACTACACGTCATATTGCGTCACTTACCACACACAGTGAGCTGCGGTCAAAACCCATTCATCGCCGATGAGAGTTCCTCCGCAGATCTTGTCTTCCAGGCCGATGTGAGCCTGCACCGAAGTATGTGGTCAATATTTTTAAAAACCCCGGAATCGAACAAAGATTATCTACCATCCACGGCCAGCTTCCAAACAACGCATTTCTCCCTCCTACCACTCTGCCTCCATTTGTTAAGCTCGATCCACATTGAAAGAAATTTTCTGAACAATATCAAAATTTCGATCATGCAACGAAGTGACAAAGAAAAAAGTAAAATGCAGTTTTTAAGGTTTGGATAATTTACGAACTTTTATCAAAGCGGGATATACTCTTATCTCAAAAATCGTTTCAAATCTTCCCACAAACAGATAAAATCGCATCAACAATACAGTTTTCTGCAATAATTGCGTAAAATACAAGGAGAAAATCCCTAGATCTCTTTGGCGTCAGTTGTACTGACTTGACTTTACGTGAATACGAAAGAACTTTGCGAGTATATCCTACTTGCGTTTTGTCTGCAGCATTCTTCTTTTCTGTAATAATTCCAGTAAGTAGCAGGTCCAAGCTTAAACGATCTGCACGTGGTGCACCTGTAACTTCCAGGAGTGTTGTCGCAATGCACTTCTGTGGTGTTTAAGCACAGGTTTGGGTCTTCCGCGCATTCGTCGATGTCTGAAGATACATTTGTAAATATTTATAGTTAAGTGCAGGGTTACTCAAGAATGCAGCAAAACTCAAATTAGATCAGCTCTATACGTGCAAAGGTCCAATAATTATTTCTGCGCTCAACCATGAAGATACAACTTTTAATGTCAGTACCGGGAATGTTTTTGTGTCCATGTAAATTGTTTTAGCTAAGACATTACAGTACCGTGTCTTGTTTGTGTTCATTTTGTGCTGTAGTTGTATTTCTTACCAGTGCACGTCCGTCCATCCTCATCCAACCTGTATCCGTCAAAGCACTGACACAGACGCTCGCCCGAATCTCCATCTCGAATGCAACGATGTTGGCAGTTTAGGTCTTTGCAATCTGGCGGAGAGGTTTCGTCAGAAAGGATAAAACTAATATTTGTAATTTTCACCGCTGTTGCAGAAAGCTACATTTGATAATTTGAAAATACCACGGGCCCGATGTAATGAAACCGAAACCATTATAGAGTACAACAGAGCTGTCCAACCCGCCGGAACAAAAGCGGCCTGTGATGTAGATTGAGACAACGCTTGTAATCAAATAACAAAAATTATTGCGATATCTTAAATTCATAATTTATGCAAATGAGATCGGTTAAAGTTTCATTGTTTGTTGTTAAACAAAAGGAATGATTGACAGCATGTTACAGCGACACGCGAGGTCACAGAAGAGCTTTGTTATTCCAGCTCATTTAGCGTTGTAGACAGAGCGGCCTGGCGTTAATTAGGCCTTTGTAGGTTCTTATGTTTGCCTTTATTTAAACTACGTACATTTATTTTGGACAAACTCTTTTTCGAAGGCAGCTGTTTTGGAATCAAATTATGAAGATTTTACTTGAAAGAAAAGCGCACACAGAGTTATTCATTATAACACAATATGCGTGGTAATGGATTCAAGGTAAATTTAAACACATTATGAGATCATAATCACAGGTGAAATCGCTAAATGTTGAAACCAATCTAACTAGTTTACTCAGAAAAATCAATAGTAAGACTCGCTTCAAAGTTTTGGTTACATACGTCACGACCGACAGTGAATAAAAATCAGTCCAGGCAACTGGTAGATACGTTGAAACCATTCGTTATAAAAGAAGTGAGACAACCTTGCTATAAAAACAACTGTTACCTTGGCTGACTGTAGCGCACGCATTGCAGGTTTTAGCGCAGAATATTTTAAAAAGTTCAACGTCACAAGTTGTCGTAGTGCCACACCAGTCGAAGCAGTCGAAGCATCCGACCCCTGAACATAACGAGATAGTTGCTATAAAATATCAAATCTTGGACTTGTTTCTTGACTTGCGGGAATCCTCCAGCACTTGTAGCGTTCCTTCATGAGGATTTATTTTCTTGGGTTGTTATGTCAGCTGAATGAAGCATGCACAGACAGAGATGAACGTAGAAGAACTTACTTGCACATTGAGAGTTGGTCTGAGGAGGAAAACTGAGCACGACAAACAGCAAGAGTCCACACCTGGGTTGAAGACAACACCAATTTATCAAGTCGATGCAGGATGTAGCCGTTTTTGTTTATTTTAAACTAACATTTAAAGGCTAAAAAATTTCTACAAAACAGCTAACGCCTGAAGCTAAGTTTGGTTGAAAGCATTGATTTTCGTTTAAGCAACTTGATGAGTTTGATCTTGCAAATTAGCCAGACTCGAACGCTTTTAAAGAAACTTAAAATTTCATTCACTCGGCAAACTTACCCCATATGTGCTTTAAGATCCATGATGAAAGCTACAGTTGAATGATTTGAACTTCTTCTTATCATCTGGTTTCAATCGAGCCTCGCACTTGGCGTTTATAGCTTTTTCTCAAGGGGATTTTCGTATACGCGCCTTCCGGGAAAAAGTCAACTTATGACGTAAGAATCGCGACATCGCCAACCAGAAGCTCATTGCCTTATTTTCTTCTACGTCACAATTATGTAGTTTCGCCTTCGGCTAATTGCTAATACTTGTTATTTGAAACAATCGTTTTTGACAATGACGAGATGGAAACGCAATTTCCACTGAATGACATCACGGTAAATGTTTCTTTGCTAAGATAAGTTGAAATAATTTCGTGCGAACACGAACAGACTTCACGATTGTTTTCTAACAAACAACATTATTTCCCAAACTCAACGTTACATGCAAGAAGCATCGTCGTAATCAACAACATTGTAATATTTTCTTCCATTTTTCGGCACAATCTATAAAGTTATTATTATCTATTAAAGGCACCAAATTGAAATTAATCCAATAGCACTCAAGACTCAGTGAGGTACAATTTGCGACATTCTCTTCCGAAATTAGCCTAAAACCGCCCCTGGCGAATATTTTTTTGCAGAGCTTTTCATTAAATGCTGAAAGCGTCTACTCGTGGTTGTGCAAAATCAACTTTACATTTAGTTTGTAGCAATTTGTTTCGCGCAGATTGTTCAAAGTTTGTAAAAATTTCGTTTAAATAAAAGATTCGTTCTAAGGCAGTTTCTACAATTTGGATGCTAGAGTAGGTTCAAATATTCATTGCCTTGAGTTTACAACATCTATACTTCACCTACGTCACGGTAAAAGCGCGTTTCGCTTCGTAAGTTCATTGACATCCGGCAAACTACTGAGGTCTTTTATGCTTTTATTTGACACATCAGCAAGGAAGTCCACAAGTTGTTTTACAATTTTTCTGAACCCACAGCAAATGACAACTTCTGACGTAAAGGAAGCACTGAGGTGACAAATCACAGCTGCGATCTGTTAAAACAATAAAAAATCAACTTACTGGGGGAAGACGATTGTCATGTAATTAGTTTTATCCAAGTCGTAGCTCTGTAACGCAACAAAACAAGTTCATTGTTTCACCACTTACAGTCGCTATATTTGCAACAAGTCAGCCGGCAGTTTTCCTCCATGTAAGCTTGGTACGAGCTGGTGCAGTATCTTTGTTTCGCAAATACTTGGCACGTTACGTCATCAACAAGATTGACATATTGCGCGCACTGGTCAGTTGGAAGGCACGTGACCAGGTTGCATGGTCTTCCTTCTTGAGCTTCGCCCTCACATGACCTTTCACCTCCGCAGCAAACTCTGGCGAAGATTTACTTGTCAGTAATTTTCACAAACTGGAAATTTTGCAAGTAAGTGAGTAATTTACAAGTCGTAAGCAAGGCAAGATACTACTTATCAACTTGACATTATTCTATTCAACATTTACAACTTAACTTCAACTCAACAACTTGTTTTATCATCAGAGCACATTCGTAGACTCAGCTCAGACTCAGACTCAGGGGGAATGTAGACTCACTTCGTCCTTGTTTCAACTCCATGGCCGCATGTTTTGCTGGACTCGCCGTAATCACTCCACGCCCCCCACACTGGGGTTCTGTTGCAGGGAAGTACCCTGGTCGCGTTTCCTTCGCACCCCGGTCCCCCACTTTCAACCCCTTCACATCGACGTACTTGTCCGCCACCGCAAGTCCTGCTGCATTCCCCATACCGCGACCATTGTCCAAATGCTAACGATTTATGTCATAAATCGATCATCAAATGTCATATTTTAGGTGACGCACATCACAAGCAATATTAGAATAGAAAATATATTAAAGAAAATGCATTAGCATTCACACAACAGGCTTGGACCGGAAAATTCACTCAAATCGGATCCAGTAGAGTGTAAAGCTTCGATAAACTATAACTTCTTATACCTTGGTTGTTGTCTTCGCAAGCTTTGCAGGTCTTAGGGCAGTATTGCCGAAATTCTTCATCTTTGCACTTCGCCGATGTTGGAAAACACTTGAAGCAATCGAAACACCCAACTTCTGAAGAAAATGAGTCAGAAGATTGTAAAATGATTGATGCTGCGAATTAAACGAAACCTGCCATTGTGCGAGTATGAATGGACGTTAGCTGAGGACTGCGCCTTATCTGTGCATCGCGGGATGGCTTAGGGAGGAAGATTAATGATGATGATCAACAGAAGCCCGAACCTGAGTTGAACAATAACATACCATTGGCAATTTGACACATTGCAGTAAGAATCATCACACAGGTGTGTGCTTTGTAAATAATAAATAATATGGGCTTGGTTTTGTGCCAAGAGATTTAGAAGCAGTTTATTAAAATAATGTTTCTAAACGGGTTTAAAAAAATTCTGTAATTTAGTCTAATTGTAATTTCATAAAAATGTTTTGTAAATTACTGTCAAGTGCAGTGTTTAATTATTAATTTCCTAAACCTTGCTTGTTTCAATATCCACATCAGTTCTTGAATTCGTTCCTTTTACACTTACATCATAATTACATTTACATTACTATGAAATCAAATAAAGATTTAAACTATCACAACATGAATACTAACTTATGAACAAGCGTACCTTGATGATGCTTTCAGATTCATGATGAAATCGCCACTTAGCAGCCTGTACCGTTGAAAGTAAATAGTTTGTAATAACATATCTTAGCACTTACACGATAACAATATACTGTATAGGTCGCGTAAAGCTCAATGCTAGTTGTTTTATTGATAATTAAATGAATCCGTTGCTCAACTTTTACAAAATAATTTCACAGTCAGCAGCTAAGATTTGTCTAGAACTAATTCCAGGCTAAAGCAAAAACTATAGCGACAACGGGCGTAGTCTGCATCAAGTATATTAGATACGCTTGGAATTAAACTCTTTAATCCAAAATATAAAAATCGAACTCAATTAAACATGAGAACGGCGAATTAATAATCCACAACAATGTCGTTTACAGTTGCTTCCATTCCCCAATGCACTTAAATATAAAACTTCTTATAAATGTCACTACCGTAGCCTACTTGGTGACACTTTCGCTGAATTTCAAAGTGTGCAACGATTTCATTTATACGGTTGAAAGAACGCTTAAGCGAGCCGTTCAACACCTTTGATGGATGCGGCTATTAAGTACACAGGAAATTGTTGAACAAATAATCCCGACGATTCCAAATTTCAATTGCTCAGTTTCCTGGAATGTAAAAACGACCAATAAAAATCCAGTAAACATGTTCTTCACCTTATCCGAAGTGACGTCACTGATCGAAAATGATATTTTAAACCAGTGTCAATCATTAGGATTGATGGGCAGCTGTCAAACTTCAAAATCTCTTCTTTAACACAATCAGGAATTACAACACAAGGTTTAGTTCTAAACTTTGGGCAACGTACAAAGGTCAGACAGCTTGTTGTTAGAGATAGTGGTTTATTGGTTTAGCAATTTATTGTGGTTTGGTAGTGGTATGTATGTAGTCTGCGGAGTATGGGCTAAGTAACATTTCTAACACATGTTTTTTACAAGTCTTCGAGCTTCACTAAACAAATTTATAAACATATATTACAACATCCCTAATTCCACAATCTTATAAAAATAAAATAACAGGCAACCACAAGTTATCGCAAAAACCATCCAGGGAATCCCCTCATCGTCATAACACAGTGCTGCAGTTGTCCCCACAACCCCAGTTTTTATCTCACATCCTAGTTGTAGTAAATGTGTCAGACGTTAGGACAACCTCGCACTTCTTAATCAATCAGTCGCTTGCTCCTCGCATCACTACACAAGTTTTTATTCTACATTTTACACGAACTAAGAGACACTGAAGGCCACTGAGCATTAATGTGTTCGCAGATTAACTTAACTTACAATATGAGGAAAGAATTTTTAATGGATTCAGTTTGGTGCTGTATTATATTGTGTGTAAGTTAAACCTAATAGACATATTTCTAATTGTCATCACAAACGAACTCGGCTTCCAAATGTAAATGGCTTAAATGTGAAGTTCATGCAGTGAATCAAACATTGACAGAAACACTGAAATTTGAAAACATGAATTCTTTCGTTTATAGTTTAGTTATTTTCTTAAAAGTAAAATTCTATTGTTCATAGGAATAATTGTCGGTAATGCGATAATTTCGGATTGGTAAAATCTGGAATTTGTTATAATTAAGTTATTTGAGACAAGATCAAAGTTTTTTTCAATTTCAGTAAATTCAAAAAGTTTCAAAGTTTTGAAACGTCACCAAAGCGAAAGTTCAAAAATGTTGACAAACTGATAATGTCTGCGTAATTCGAAACTTAAACCTTCTTGTTTAGTGCAAAATAAACTTCAAAAATTATGGAACTTTATTTTTGTTCTAGAATATAATAAAATGCGTCTCATGTCAATACATCCTGTATTACTTCCACCATTTCTGATCCATTGTTCTAGCATACATTCAGCATTATAGAATATGACCACATGCAACAGTTCTGGAATATGAGAATATGCAAGCATCCATCGCTTTCATTAAAAGTTGCTTTCGTCGATGCTGATTCATTCGATATTTTATGTCGACGACAAGCCTGTGACTTCCAAGCTTTTTCTCATCAGTGGCTCCCAGGCGCTTTCTTTCGTGGCGTGTGGCAACCATTCTTCGTGCGTCCAGGTATTAAAGAATCCTCCCTTGTGTTTCACCAAGGAGTCATCGAGAACAAGCTTAAGGTAGGGTTGGTAGCCGTGGTAAGCGTCCCTGGGAGAAAAGAATTTTGTAAAATTCAACCAAAATGAAACTTTGCCTTAAAACAATGCCCACAAGCGCACTTTCAATTAAGGTTCGTTTCGAAAAGATCAAAATGTTTTAATGAATTAATCAAACGGATATGGGGCAAAATTATTTTGCAGCTACTAAAAAATAAACTTACTGCCCCATAAGAAATATTAAGACATGAGATAACATTCGCGCTCTGAAAGAATAGTACGTAGAAAGTCCCTCCGACATGATATATCCTGCAAAGATTAACAAGTAGTTTAGTGAATTGAAAATATTTGGCTTAGTACAGGAATATTTATTCTCAGGTTGGGGAAAGTCTTTGCACGACTTAAACTAGGTGCTGATTCGCCGCATCCATCAAGCCCTGCTCACCAAGGCTGCGTGCATTTGAAATCGAATTGAGTCGATTTTCACGGAGTTTCAGCAAAATACCAGATTTTAATGAGTAATTATTATTCATTTTTTGTAAACGATTGGTTAAAAACAAGCACTATGAAAATATAGATATTCCTTCGTCATGTAGTCGGCAATAGCGGGGCAGTGCGCATATTAGGCCGACTAGCTCTAGGCTAAAGCCGCCTGTCGGCTCATGAAGGCGGCGTCATATGTAAGCTTTCGCGTAGCGCAGGGGTCGGCAACCTTTCTTCAGGCGCGGGCCAAAACCAAACTGTGCAGGCGTCATATGTAAGCTTTCGCGTAGTGGTTTAAGGTGTGACCGATTGGATTATGAAAGCCAATAATTTAACCATGTTCCGGCAAAGGGTAAAGATCATTTTCGTTGCTTAGTTTGCCAGACCGTCCGCCTCGATATGCTTGAATGAAGTCGTGTTTGTTAGGTTATAAATGTGGGAGAATTTGGGGCGACTACAACCAAAATTTATGACATCCCGTTTCTTGAAGCGTAGCAGCCTGCTTTGATTGCTATAGCGGCTGTGAAAATAAAATTCCGGATATATACAAGCTATGCATGGATACAAGGATCGTGCGTATGTCAGGAAGCGAATGTAGCGACTAATAATAATCAAAGCGGTTGCGCCATACAGGCAGCTTTAATCTCTTAATCATTTTTGGAAGGATGAGTTCACCATATTTGGTCATATTTTGAAGACTTTTTGAACTCGCTAACGCTATAACATCGCTTAAGAAAACACGTTTTTTAATCTATGAACTTATTTGACCTCACACGGCTCCTACCTGGATTAAAAAGTTGAGCTGTGATGTCATAACCCTTCAGCTTACGAGTGAGGTTCTGTAAAAATCGGACGTCAGCAAGGTCAGCTTTGCCGTACATAATGAAAGGGCCCATAAAGCCACTGGAGTCCCTGGTCATGTCAGATTCGTCGAAGTCTACATATCTAATTAAGAATACATGACATCATATTCCAATACCAGCTATTACAAAGCATTCATTGAGAATACGCTCAAGTTGCTTGCTATGTATATGTGTTATATAGATATATATGCATATAAGTTGGCGAGCACTGACTTGTACATATCCGATATGAGGTTGATGATTCGGACCGGCCTCTCAGCACTTTGCTTCTTCATCTTATCCAGGAGCAGGTTGGTGAGGAGGAAACGAGAGAAGTAGTTGACGACAAAAATGCGATTTATTCCATATTTGGTCATGCCCTCCAGTACCATACCTGCATAGCCATATGTAGATGAACATTTTACGAGGTTCCATTGTGTTCGTTTAAAATGAAAGTTTATTGAAAATAAATAGATTATTGAATCATAATCACCTGCATTGTTGAGAAGATAATCGAGATATTTTTCGCTTTCATCAAATTCTTTTGCAAATTTTCTCACAGAATCAAAATCTTCGAGATCAACTTGCATTGCTCGAACCTAAACACAAATTAAAATTTATTCTCAACTTCAACGTGATAATAACAGACATCACATACCTCACGGTTGCCGCTTTCTTTAATAATTTCATCTTTAACTTTGTTTGATTTCTCCAAATTCCTCGATGCGATGACAACACGAGCTCCTCTCTTGGCAAGATCCATCGCCAACAATCTTCCCATCCCGCAGTTTCCACCTGAATATTTCAACATTGAACACGACAGCTAATTGAGTTATCGAGCAGTGTCAAATACTAACCAGTGATAAGAACGGTCTTTCCATTCAACTTCTTGTCACTTTCATAAATCGGTCCTTTCTTCACATAATTCAACCAGTAATACCCAACAACCGCTGCAATGGCAGCACTCACCAGTAAATTGAACCACATTTTTTGCATAAAATATCCTTTCAAAGCAAATTTAAAAACATTGAATCGCATTTAAACTGAGACTGATTTGTTTTAAATGTGTTTTTAGAAATATATTTCAAAATGTTTCAGCCACGATAAGTGACTTCGTACAGTTTAGTATCAATGTTTTGATCAAATTGTGATGTATTTTTATTGTTATCTTAGTGAGGTTTGGATACATTACTTGTTTTACGCTCTTTTTAATGCTGCTTTTATTGACAAATAACATATGTTGTTGAATTTATTCTGCTAATGTTCGGGTAAATGTTGTTAGAAGTCAGAAGAACAGAGATTGGTTATGTGACGTATAAACGGTCAGGGTCTGACACCAAGACTTTAGCGTGACATATTATCCGTTCCTCTTTTGGCAACACCAGAAAGAAAATAAAAAATTAAAAAATCTTATAAATTATTTTACATTAAACAAAGAAAAAATTGCAAAAAATTAAATGAACTTGCATTTATGATAAAATATTCGAAATATTTTTTTACTTTCATCAACTGGTTTTGCAAATTTTCGCACAAAATCAAAATCTTCGAGATTTAATTGAGCTGCTCAGACCAAAACACATTTAAAGATTGTTCTCAAGTTCACTTATCTGAAGGTTCCCATTTTTAATATTTCAACTTTCAACTTGGTTTGATTTCTTACTTTTCGATATTTTTCACTCATTCCCATTCCACTAAAAACTGCACCACATCGACACAAGTCAAGGCGACTAGGGATACTCTGAAAGAAACTGAAAGCATGATTATAAGCGCTTCTACTTATAGAATGAAAATAGATGCACAATATTGGGTGGAAAAGGAAATTGCCCAATCAGCTTAAGGAAGCATAAACACTGCACAAGCCCAAACAGGACGTAGGCCAAGAAAATCTTACGCCTGCTTTTAAGACCATATGCCTTTAACGTACTGAGGAGAAATATTGATCACGATTTAGGAATAATTATTGAAACCATGTATTCTAACTAGAATGAAACGTTTATATATTAACCGATCTAAAATAATTCACCCTACTGCTAATTTACTAGCGCATCTCTGAAGAGAAGTTGATGATCCTAATTTGGTGAGATTTTCCTCGCTTATTTCAGCAACACTTTTCACAGCAACGTCTAAGAGACTGAGTTGTTTTAAGACAGGGGTGTCCAACTATTTTGGCCAAAGGACCACATGAGATTTACGAATGATTGCTCGGGCCACTTAAGTGTTTACTGCTAATTTCTAATTCAAAACCTCACACCAAACTTCTAATCTTAGAAATAAATTGTGATGCAATTAAATTAACTTGAACAGTTGTGCAACCCTGCACTAATGACTACAATAATATAGATCTATCTATTAGTCATGTCGTATGTAACTAATTATATTCTATTTTAGGACTAGCGATTGTGTTTTAATAAAAGCCTTACTTATTTTTGATTTTATATCTGAGTTCCAAGGCCAAGACACAAAGTATAAGGCAAAATGGGACATACGATTGCAAAGCTCTTTAAACCAAGCAAAGAATAAGTATAGGATAATCAGAGAGAAAGAAAGCGCTTCCACGACCACCATTGTCGTTTTTGAAAGAAATGCGCTGGTGTCTGGAACGCTCTGACTACTCTGCTCTGCTACTCAACTTTAAACTGAGCTTCCAAAGTTCTCCTCTGGCAGTTTCGTTGATGGCGTGGGATTGTAGTTCTGTGTGTTTGCATTCCATGAAATATCCTCCACTATGTTTCACCACATCATCGTCCAACACGCAATACAGGGTTATTTGTGCCCCATAAAACACGTTCCTGATGATAGAAAGAAGCTTTACATCTACAGTCGATGCACGGCCTAATAACAACTTAACTTGCATTGCAGCTCACCTCAGAAAAGGTCGAAACATAATTTCCAAGTTACATTTACACATTTGCTCTCATCGGAAAGAAATTGAATAATTTACACTGAAGAAATGATGAAGTTTTCTAAATATGTGATGGAAGAACGTGAACCTATGTTAGATAAAACAAGAAAATGCCCTGTAGGGTAAAGAACCATAAACAAACCTCAGAATCAAACAGGACATAAGAAGTTCCTGTATTTGGAAGTCATTTGCTTTTAGTGCATACACTGAAGAGGAATATTGGTCACGACTTAACCAACCGATGTTTACTGAAAACAAATAATTTGACTCTGCATTGACCTGAGTCACATGATTGGTTTTATGAGCTATATTTATGTTATTTTTTGATGTCTATGTCTATGTTTATGTTATGTTTTATGAGTTATGTCCACTATTATACTGTAATTTAGTCCTACGTGTGTTTGTTAACATTTGTTATTATTGGAGCTGTTCGTTGCTTCATTTTTGTTTATGTGTCTCGAGTTTTATGCTCGCGATCTGACGCATTTTTTCTATCATATCCATGTGCATTTGTTTTGGCTTATTTCTTGTGACGCGTTATTCCGCTACCTTTGATGAGAATTTATCTGGTATTTAACGCCTATTGTTGATTAAAAATTAACGCTTGTTTTTTTGCGACCAACATTGATTTTGTTTTTTCTTTGAGGCTCTGCAAGTTTTTTGTACATTAGATTCGTTCTAGGGTTGAGTTTTTAGTGAAGGACAAAAATTAAGTGCTGTCAATTGAGGTTCTTTTTAGAATGGATTTTGTCATTTCAATAAACTTTTGTGCCCGAGCTTCCTGTGCGTTTTAGTGTAAATCTTGTGAAATTTCTTGTGAATTTGAACAGACTTATACGACAACCAGCACTACTGTGCCAGATCCCATTAGTTACATTACCTTAAAACAACTCAGTCTTTTTAACCGTGGCTGTGAAAAATGTTGCTGAAATATTTGACTGAATTGTAATAAGCGATTCAAATCTCACCAAATTAGGATCATCAACCTCTCTTCAGAGATGCGCCGGTAAATTAACAGTAGGGTGCATTATTTATGATCAGTTTATATATAAAAATTTCATTCTAGTTAGAATGCATTTTTTTAATAATTATTACTAAATCGTGATCAATTTTTATCCTCAATACATTAAAGGCAGATTGTCTTAAAAGCAGGCGTAAGATTTTCTTGGCCTACGTCCTGTTTGGGCTTGTGCGGTGTTTATGCTTCCTTAACCAGATTGGGCAATTTCCTTTTCCACCCAATATTGTGCATCTTTATGCACAAGCTAGGTAAAGAAAATGATCTTTACCACTACGCGAAAGCTTGCATATGACGCCTCCTCCATGAGACGACTGGTGATTTTAGCCTGTATAAAGCCACTTGGCCTAATATTTACACACTCCCGCTATTGTCGACCAAATGACAAAGGTAAATATAGTGTTTGTCTTCAATCAATCAATTACAGAAAAATGAACAATAATTACTCATTAAATCCTGATATTTTACAGAAAATCTGTAAAAATCGATTCAAATCGATTTCAAATGAACGCAGCCTTGGTGCGCAGGGCTTCATCGTTGACCAATCATCGTCGGGTTTAAGTCGTGCAAAAACTTTCCTTTGCAAAGCCAAATAGTTTCAATTCACTAAACTACTTGTCAATCTTTGCAGGATATATCATGTCGGAGGGACTTTCTACGTACTATTCTTTCAGGGCGCGAATGCTATCCCATGTCTTAATATTTCTTATGGGGCAGTAAGTTTATTTTTGAGTAGCTGCAACATAATCTTGCCTTACATCGGTTTGGTTACTTAATTAAATCCGTTTAATCAATCCGAAACTAGCCTAAATTGAAATTGTGCCGTTTGGGCGATATTTTAAAGTGAAGTTTCATTTTGGTTGAATTTTACAAAATTCTTTTCTCCCAGAGACACTTACCACGGCTACCAACCCTACCTTAAACTTGTTCTCGATGACTCCTTGGTGAAACACAAGGGAGGATTCTTTAATACCTGGCACCACGAAGAATGGCTGCCTCACGCCACGGATGAAAGCGCCTGGGAGCCACTGCTGAGAAAAAGCTTGGAAGTCACAGGCTTGTCGTCGACATAAATTATTATCAAATGAATCAGCATCGATGAAAGCAACTTGTAATGAAAGCGATCGATGCTTGCATATTTTCATATTCCAGAACTGTTGTATGTGGTCATATTCTATAATGCTGAATATATGCTAGAACAATGGACCAGTATTGGTGGAAGTAATACAGGATGTATTGACATGAGACGCATTTTATTATCTTCTAGAACAAAAATAAAGTTCCATAATTTTCGGAGTTTATCTTGCACTTTACAAGAATGTTTAAGTTTCGAATTACACAGACATTATCAGTTTGTCAACATATTTGAACTTTCGCTTTGGTGACGTTTCAAAACTTTGAAGCTTTTCGAATTTAATAAAATAGCTTAATTTTAACAAGTTTCTGATTTTACCAATCCCAAATTATCGCGTTAAACTCTAAAAATAACTGAATCTTCGGTGACTCAAAGATTCTCCCTCTCTTTGAAAGAGTGAACGACAACTGACTCTTTTCAAAGTAATAAAATTTCACTAGCACAATAAGTGACGTTCACTCTATATAAAAGGTAAAATAGCAGCCAGCTTCCAAATTTTACGCAGTGGAATTTATTACTGACATGACTTCAGCGAATATTAAATTTGTTTCACTTAAAAATGCACTTAGAAAACTCAGTCTATGGTGAGATTCGCGTACAAGTCAGTGTTCGGCAACAAATACAAAAATAGTTTTTGTGACGTAGAAACCTACAGATCCTGTTACTTCCCATAATTTTAATGCATTAATAAAAAACATTATTAATAATTAGATACGCAGAAGTCACCGAGTCTGGCATGATCAAGAATCCAAAAGGTTTCCTGGACATGTTCGCAGTCACCGCCCAAACTGATCTTGCCAACATTCAGTTCATGCGTAGCCTCAGTCGCCAGGACAACGGCATCACGACTTATAATTTCAATCCAGGTAGGTATTGTGTGAGGTCAAATAAGTTCATAAATTCAAAGACCTGTTTCCCACTCTGTGATGACCTTGACTTGTTGAGCTTACAAAATAACCGACGATCAAGTGCAGCGAATCCAGTCCAGGCCAATTATGATCATAGGAAAATATTTGTAGACTTCACAGCTGCCTGCGACACAATATGCCGTCGCAGGCTCATGATCAATTTGCGTCTACTACGATTGAAAAGCAGTCATTCGAGCAATACAAGTTGATCTCGAAGATTTTGATTCTGTGAGACAATTTGCCAAAGAATTTGATGAAAGCGAAAAAATATCTCCGCTATTTGGTCAACAATGCAGGTGATTATGATTCAATAATCCTTTGGACCTTCACTATGGATGCCAGGTCACGTTTTAAACGCTGCTGGATGACTCCGTGGCGCGATACAGTGGTGGTTTCTTTAATGATTGCAGCCACAAAGAAGTGCTGCTGTACGCCACGATTTAAAGCGCCAGATTATCGCTATTTAGAAAAAACTTGGAAGTCACAAACTTTTCGTTGCCATAAATTATCGAATGAATTAAAATTGGTGGAAGTAATTCAGATTAAATTATCATGGAAGACAATCGACGTTCGCATATTCTAGAACGGGAACAATATTCTTCTGCAATAAAACTATTAGGGAAGTGATTTTACATTTTTCGACTGTGATAATTTATTTATTCTAATTTATTTTATTCTAATTTATTTTATTCTAATTTTTTAATTTAATTTTATTCTAATTTATTTATTCTTATATATTCTAGAACGGGAACGTTGACCCTCCTTTATTAAGTAGCCAAGAAACTTTACATGCTATTTGTTGTTACTGTACAAACTATTTTCACAAAGATTTCATGTAAGCTACCGTCCCACCTCACAACTTTCGAAAACTATTCGCGATAATCGGAGCTTTCTCAGCAAAGCTGACAACAACCTCGCTTTATGAGCAGCTTTTCACTTCAAATTCTTCACAAAATTGGAATCTTTTTCATTTCGACAAGAATCTGTAGAGACATAAAAATCTTTGAATCGGAATCGCGTTGCACTGGAACGTCTGGAGACCTCATCACTACCAGAAGTTGAAGAGATTTCAGGATATTTCAGCCCGGGTGGTAAGACATAAAAGGTTAAGCGGTGGAATGATAACCACTTAAGGTGGCTTGGCTTGGTTTGGTTCCGTCCCAGTTCATTTTCCTTCCATGATCTAAGGTGAAGAAACGGAACAAAGCTAATAACCTTAATAGCCTCAGCATGAAGTTTCACCTGAAAATTTGTTATTGTTTGTGTGTTGTGGTCAACATAAAAATGTTTGTTTGTTCAATTTCGACGACGATTGAAAACCTCTGCGGAAAATATTCCGACTTTCCCGATTTTTTTCTCTTTCATTCGTCATAAGTTGCTAGGAGCTTTTCCGCTTGATGACATCAACATGTAGGGATGACGTCAACAGTTCGGGTGAGTACATCATGACGGGGACCACAGATGGGGCAATACAGAAAAATGTTTATATTGACCGGTAAACTTATAAAACTTAGACATATACCGAACATAGATAATTAATTATTCAGTCTGGCTTGTGCCGCCGTGTGCCGTGTTTGCTTCTATTTCGGTCGTGTAGTAGATGGGTTGTTTACAGATCTCTTCGTGAGTTTACGCAATCATACTCTGATACATATCATAGCTTGCACTGTGAATGCACAGCGAGGAAATGACGCTTGTTACACGTAGCTTGTGTGCGTTTCCTGTGCCTCTTACCTCACATTAAGGGTTTTTCTTCATTATGACGCTTTTTCCTGTATTGCATAAATGGTTTCTAGAACGAATGCTTAGTTACGTAAACGTTGATTCACATCAGAAAATCATTTTGCCTATTGTTGTGTAATAGACACAACTAGATATTAACGGCAGAGCGAGATGGTGAGCTCCTCATGAGCATCATCAACGTCGTCAGACTTAATTAAGCTTTTCAACTTCGCAATGTCAAGTGTAAGTGGGAATCACACCGCCCTCTAGCGTTAATGGCACAGAAAATTCCTTATCCCTTGAGTGCGCCAGTAAACCTTTCCATGAGTCCAGCATTGAGTCCTGCTCTTGAAGTTGTAATTATAGACAGAGCGAAGTAACAAGTCAAGTTCAAAATTTGTAGATTTTCTCGGAATAATTTCTATCCGGTCTCACAGAAATCTAAATTTCCAGATATTTTCGAATCATTCCTAAAAGTTTGACTTTTCAACTTTTATGTCAAATTCAACACTTAGTACAAATTTTGTAATAAGTTAGATTTGTTTTGCGGCTTATTTAAACAGTTGTAGTGTTTCCCCTATTGTGATACTGTGGAAATAGACGTTTTTCTGATTCAGGTTATGTCGTCACATGAGCACGGTTTAAAATGAGTGCAGATAATAATCAGAGAAGCAGCCAATACGTAATATGTAGTGACCAATACTGGTTTAACATCATTATTACATACTGACCCGTCAAAACCGGACCCGAACAAAGTCCGGTATTTAAAATTTTAGGAATCCCCCTTCTACCGGACTTAGAAAACAATATCGGGCCGAACTTTTGAAAACTCTGTTGACTTCGACGCAAAGAAAATTGTTTAAGTTCTCTGTGTTGCTGCAAGCCACATAAAGACGAATGAATAGATCTGTCGGCATCGTAGCAACCAATCGTTGCCCACAATTTGTCTCTTATTGTTAACAATAGCTTTATTGTTGCGTCATAAAGACTGTATCAAGTTGGTATTTAAAGCAAAGTTTTTGATCTTTTAATCTGACTTAATTCACATCGATCAGATAACGTCATTACAACGTCACAGTGACACGGTCTGTTGCGCATACAACGAAAAGCAACAGCTTGTTGTAATAACGTCATATATGCCGGTTAACAAGACGATTGAGCCCCAGTGAGGAGAAAGTAAATTTTGGTATCAAGGTTGTTATAAAAATAGAAATAATCCATTGCAACATTACGTCACAATATTTTATTGTTTGGTCATAATACAGTTTTCACAACAGTTTGCGTTTCAGGTGGTATGTGGTGATTTCTTCACAAGCTGTCATCTGCAATCATGTTGGTGTTTACAACATTGTTTGAAATTCGTCTCAAAGACCAACCCGGTAATTTGCTATATGACGTAATAAACGTATTTTAAAAACAAAAAAGAAATGTATTTGATCTCTTGTTGTTTCTGTTCTTCAATGAATCACCGACGATGTTATGTGATGTTTATTGATATTCTTCGAGCAGAATTTTTCGTTGAAATTTGGAGGATAATTGAAAATGTTTTAAAACGTCACAAGTTTTCACGCTCGCAAGCATCCATGACTGAAGAATTACCTCCGGTGTGTTTCCTTCAAAACGAAGGTGATCCGAAGTGAGTGTTCCCATAAAAATATGCGATGCATTAACTTTGACGCTAGTATGAGTATTGGTTTTAAGGATAAGTGATTCGGCCTGGTTGTTGTTTTAGAACCACTGCTCTTGTCACATTCGCCGATCATTTTATAACCATCGATTTTAATGAGATGTCTATTGATCATGACGTCACAAAACATCGACTCGTGAGTGACGTCACAGATAATTTACAAACGTAAAGTTTTCATTGTAAAATTTATCATTTTGATATTTAGTTGGCGAAAAATTTACAAAATGAGCTGGAAGATGTTCTGCCACTTTGCGCCATCAAGAGGTGAGCTTTCTTTATACCTGATGACCACTCAATGGCACTTTTGAAAGCATTCTGTTTCTATCAGAACGACTCCGCTACAGCGAGGAAGAGAGATCTGGCAATATTCAGAGCTCGGAGACGGACGAATAGCAGAAGATGATTACGCGGAGATCTTGTTCGATGAGAGAAGCGATTATCAGCAAGTCACCATCGCGCGTTCTGAAGAATACGGCAATCTACTGCTGCTTGATGGACTCGTGAGTAAGTATTGTGCGCTGAAATTGCAAAATTCTTCCTTAAAATGTGCGCTAAAATTTCAATTTTGCTCCAAATGTGCGCTACAATGGTAAAATTTTTAACGTATGTTGAAGATCTCTCGGAGAATGATGACGTATATACGAGAACTTTGATCGGATTGGACGAGGGGTTCCGCTTCGACGATCAGACAATCCTCATCCTGGGAGGAGGAGACGGGGGTAATAGCAATTATGACGTAAGATAAAGAAAGAGAATAAGTAATTAACACTTCTCACTTCTCCAGCTGCGCTGAATCAACTTCTCGGGCAATCTCCTGCGATGGTGACGATGGTTGAGATTGATGACGTAGTTATTAGGGGCTGCAGGACCCATCTAAGGGGGTGCTGCGGGGAATCCCTGGATAGTTACAGGGGTGAGAACTACCAGGTGGGTAAGGAGCAGGACATCATGAAAACAATTCTTATCTAATTTTCTCGATTCTTCTGCAGATAATCATCGGCGATTGCATCGAATTATTACGTCACTATGTGAAGGAAGGGAGAAAGTTTGATTACGTCATCAGTGACATCACAGACATTCCGATAGAAGAAAAGAGTGGACCAAACAAAGACAAGGTGACGTCAAATTTGACAACATAATGTTATACGATTTTGTTATAACTTTTTATTTAGAAGTCGCAAGTTTTTTTCTCTGACGTCAACCACTCAATCTGGGGATTTTTTCGTGACGTTTACGAACTCTGCTTGAAAGTAACCAATGACAGCGGATACATTATGACGCACGTATGACGTTACTGCAATGTTTTATGTCTATCTTATCTTACTCAATGACGCTCCTTTGGTTTTATCATATAACGTCACTTATGATGTCACTATAGGTAGGTGCGTCATCAAACAAAGACTTGACCGAAAGTTTTAAAACAGAAATTTCGAAACTTGACAAAAATTTGGCGACAAAATATATTCACAAGCATGTTCCATCGTTTGAAGAAAGGTGAGATGCAATTGTGACGTGATAAAATGGTTGTGACGCCATCAATGCTAAAATATTTTTGAATGCTGTATGCTTTGTTCTAACTTACCGGGGATGGTTGGTAAATACTAAATCGTATGAACCAATTCAACCAGGTGGACATTCTGTCATATAAGGAAAAATGGAGCTGTTGACAAGAATTGACGTAATAATGGAATATGCTAAATACTGCCACACAGCGGTGAAACTACCGTTGTTTTATCGAGAAATCAACCAACAACGAAGTCACTTGAATGAAATTTTACTTTTGAATGCATTGAACAATGTCAAGATATGTTATGACTTATAAACTTCTTTTTCAATTGTTTGAATGTATTAGTTTTATGCAGAATTTAAATTATGAAAAATTTGTCACAAGATAACGAGCCAATAATTCACAATAGTAATTGTGCATTATGATGTCACATTCAGACACAATCGTGAGTTAACAAAAACGTTCAATTCAACTCAAAAACTTGTTTTATCATCAGAACACATTCAAGTCGCCGGGACCATGATAAAAGAACGACACCAGTAGTAATCTACAACAATGTCGTTTGCAGTTACTTACTTACATATAAAACTTCTTATACATGTCACTACCGTAGCCTACTTGGTGACACTTTCGCTGAATTTCAAAGTGTGCAACGATTTCATTTATACGGTTGAAAGAACGCATAAGCGAGCGGTTCAACACTTTTGATAAACGCAGCTATTAAGTACACAGGAAGTTGTTGAAGAAATAATCCCACCAATTCCAAATTTCAATTGCTCACTTTCTTGTAATGTAAAAAGGTCGTAAATACTTTGCGGACGACCAATAAAAATCCAGTAAACATGTTATTCACCTTATCCGAAGTGACGTCACTGATCGAAAATGATATTTTAAACCAGTGTCAATCATTAGGATTGATGGACAGCTGTCAAATTTTACAATCTCTTCTTTAACAAAATCAGAAAAAAACATTCCAATGGACGTAAATTATTTTTGTCTACTCGAGTAATAAAAATAAATGAGTGAGTAAGAACTTAGGAATTACGACACAAGGTTTAGGTCTAAACTTTGGGCAACGTACAAAGGTCAGACAGCTTGTTGTTAGAGATAGTGGTTTATTGGTTTAGCAATTTATTGTGGTATGTATGTAGTCTGCGGAGTCGTGACGCGACACTTAATCGAAAGACACTTTATCGAACAAAACTTTATCGAACGACACTTTATCGAACCGACAGTTGATCGAACGACACTTTATCGAATCGACAGTTGATCGAATCGACTGTTGCTTCTCCCGCACACAGTCATAGCAAAACGTGGCGTACAGTTGTATTGTTTGCTGTAAAAAATTGAAATTTGGTGACTTTTCATAAAAAATGTTCAGCTATCTGTCCATGTTTGTTTGATAAAGTTGGATTTTGTAATTTTTGAGATATTGTCATATTTATATAATTTTGCTCTCTCTCCGCATTGAAGCGTATTACTCATTTACGCACCAATAACTTGACTAACTATTCTTTTTCGTTCTCTTCTCACAGCGGGGGCGCGGCGTAACAAGAAGAATTTCTAGAAATGTGTCACTTTTAGAAATACCTAGTTTACACTAAATTCACTTTCTTTAGTTTTACAATTATGATGTATACAGGAAGCCAGATGATTTTTCTACTAACCTGTCAAAATCCTATCAGTTTACGACGCATAGTTTTCTAGTAATTAACGATTGAAAATGTGTGTGCGGGGTCGGCCACACCTAGTTTTTTAATAAACTCGCGAGCTTGGTTAGGATAGGGTTAAAAGAACCACAATTTATTAAAAGAACGACAATTTATCGAAAGAACTGACGATATGCACATTTCAATCGCATTCATTTAATTACAATTATGATAAAAATATAAAATATAGATATAAAATATAAATCGTCAACTTTATGATATAAATAAAAAATGTAGATATAATATATAAATCGTCAACTTTATGATATAAATAAAAAATATAGATATAAAATATAAATCGTCAACTTTATGATATAAATATAAAATATAGATATAAAATATAAATCGTCAACTTTATGATATAAATATAAAATATAGATATAAAATATAAATCGTCAACTTTATGATATAAATATAAAATATAGATATAAAATATAAATCGTCAACTTTATGATATAAATATAAAATATAAATCGTCAACTTTATGATATAAATATAAAATATAGATATAAAATATAAATCGTCAACTTTATGATATAAATATAAAAAATAGATATAAAATATAAATCGTCAACTTTATGATATAAATATAAAATATAGATATAAAATATAAATCGTCAACTTTCTGATATATGCATCACAATTCATTAATGCACACCATTACAAAGACCGCACATCACAATGGCTTATTGTCTCAATGTTTGAGAAACACGCAAAAATCTTGCTTGAAGCTATTGTCAAAGTTTGTCGTTCGATCAACTGTCGGTTCGATAAACAGTCGTTCGATAAAGTGTCGTTTGATAAAGTGTCTTTCGATAAAGTGTCGTAGTACCCTGCGGGGTATGGGCAGTAACTAAGTAACATTTCTTACACATGTTTTTTACAAGTCTTCGAGCTTCACTAAACAAATTTATAAACTTATTTGTACAACATCCCTAATTCCACAATCTTATAAAAATAAAATAACAGGTTATCGCAAAAACCATCCACGGAATTCCCTCATCGTCATAACACTGTGCTGCAGTTGTCCCCACAATCCCAGTTTTTATTTCACATATAGTTGTATAGTTGTTTTTCTACATTTCACACCGACTAAGAGTCACTGAAGGTCACTGAGCACTAATGTTTTCGCCGATTACCTTAACTTACAATATGAGGAAAGAATTTTTAATGGATGCAGTTTGGTGCTGTATTATATTGTGTGTAAGTTAAACCGAATAAACATATTTCTAATTGTCATCGCAAACGAACTCGGTTTCCAAATGTAAATGGCTTAAATGTGGAGTTCACGCAGTGAATCAAACATTGACAGAAACACTGAAATTTGAAAACATGAATTCTTTCGTTTATAGTTTAGTTATTTTCTTAAAAGTAAAATTCTATTGTTCATAAATGTAATTGCCGGTAATGCGATAATTTCGGATTGGTAAAATCTGGAATTTGTTATAATTAAGCTATTTGGGACAAGATCAAAGTTTTTTCAATTTTATTAAATTCGAAAAGTTTCAAAGTTTTGAAACGTCGCCAAAGCGAAAGTTTAAATATGTTGACAAACTGATAATGTCTGTGTAATTCGAAACTTAAACCTTCTTGTTTAGTGCAAAATAAACTCCAAAAATTATGGAACTTTATTTTTGTTCTAGAATATAATAAAATGCGTCTCATGCCAATACATCCTGTATTACTTCCACCAATACTGGTCCATTGTTCTAGCATACATTCAGCATTATAGAATATAACCACATGCAACAGTTCTGGAATATATGAGAATATGCAAGCATCGATCGCTTTCATTGAAAGTTGTTTTCGTCGATGCTGATTCATTCGATAATTTATGTCGACGACAAGCCTGTGACTTCCAAGCTTTTTCTCATCAGTGGCTCCCAGGCGCTTTCTTTCGTGGCGTGTGGCAACCATTCTTCGTGCGTCCAGGTATTAAAGAATCCTCCCTTGTAGTTCACCAAGGAGTCATCGAGAACAAGCTTAAGGTAGGGTTGGTAGCCGTGGTAGGCGTCCCTGGGAGAAAAGAAATTTAGTAAAATTCAACCAAAATTAAATTTTGCCTTAAAACAATGCCCACAAGCACACTTTCAATTTAGGTTCGTTTCGAAAAGATCAAAATGTTTTAATGAATTAATAAAATTGGTGTAAGGCAAGATTATGCTGCAGCTATTCCAAAATAAACTTACTGCCCCATAAGAAATATCAAAACATGGGATAACATTCGCGCTTTGAAAGAATAATACGTAGAAAGTCCCTCGGACATGATATATCCTGCAAATATTGACAAGTAGTTTAGTGAGTTGAAAATATTTGGCTTTGCAAAGGAATATTTATTCTCAGGTTGGAGAAAGTCTTTGAACGACTTAAATCCAACGATGATTGGTCATGGATCAAGCCCTGCTTGCCCAAGCTGCGTGCATTTGAAATCGATTTGAATCGATTTTTACAGATTTTCTGTAAAAGATCAGATTTTAATGAGTAATTATTGTTCATTTTTCTGTAAATGATTGGTTGAAGACAAACACTATACTTTCCTTTGTCATATGGTCGGCAATAGCGGGGCAGTGCGCATATTAAGGCAACTAGCTCTGGGTTAAAACCACCAGTCGGCTCATGGATGCGGCGTCATATGCAAGCTTTCGCGCAGTGGTTTAAGGTGTGGCCGATTGGTTTTTGAAAGCCAATAATAAAATCATGTCCCGGCAAAGGGCAAAGATCATTTTCGTTGCTTAGTTTGCCAGACCGTCAGCTTCAGCCAGCTTGGATAACGTGATTGTTAGGTTATAAATGTGGGAGAGTTTGGGGCTGATACAACTTAAGTTTGCGGCATCTCCTTTCTTGAGGCGTTGCAGTCTGCTTTGATGGCTGTAGCCGGTTGTGAAAATTAAGTTCCGGACATATACAAGCTATGCATGGTCGCAAGGATCGTGCGCCTGTCAGGAAGCGAAGCCTGCTTTGCTGGCTGTCTGGGAGCGAATGGAGCGACAATTATAAACAAAGCGGTTGTGCCATACAGGTAGCTTTAATCTCTTAATCATTTTTGGCCGAATGAGTTCAGCATATTTGGTCATTTTTTGAAGACTTTTTGAACTCGCTAACGCTATAACATCGCTTAAGAAAACACGTTTTTTAACCTATGAACTTATTTGACCTCACACGGCTCCTACCTGGATTAAAAAGCTGAGCTGTGACGTCATAACCCTTCAGCTTACGAGTGAGGTTCTGTATAAATCGGACGTCAGCAAGATCAGCTTTGCCGTACATAAGGAAAGGGCCCATGAAGCCACTGGAGTCCCTGGTCATGTCAGATTCGTCGAAGTCTACATATCTAATTAAGAATACATGACATCATATTCCAATACCAGCTATTACAAAGCATTCATTGAGAATACGCTCAAGTTGCTTGCTATGTATATGTTTAACTTCTCAGTGCATATGTATGTATTACAACATACCATTCATCGGTAATAGTTATGTCGTATATTATGTGTGTAAATATGTATGTATATGTGTTATATAGATATATATGCATATATGTTGGCGAGCTCTGACTTGTACATATCCGATATGAGGTTGATGATCCGGACCGGTCTCTCAGCACTTTGCTTCTTCATCTTATCCAGGAGCAGGTTGGTGAGGAGGAAACGAGAGAAGTAGTTGACGACAAAAATGCGATTTATTCCATATTTGGTCATGCCCTCCAGTACCATACCTGCATAGCCAAATGTAGATGAACATTTTACGAGGTTACGTTGTGTTCGTTTAAAATGAAAGTTTATTGAAAATCAAAAGATTATTGAATCATAATCACCTGCATTGTTGAGAAGATAATCGAGATATTTTTCGCTTTCATCAAATTCTTTTGCAAATTTTCTCACAGAATCAAAATCTTCGAGATCAACTTGCATTGCTCGAACCTAAACACAAGTTTAAATTTATTCTCGACTTCATCGTGATAATAATAGACATCACATACCTCACGGTTGCCGCTTTCTTTAATAATTTCATCTTTAACTTTGTTTGATTTCTTCAAATTCCTCGATGCGATGACAACACGAGCTCCTCTCTTGGCAAGATCCATCGCCAACAATCTTCCCATCCCGCAGTTTCCACCTGAATATTTCAATATTGACCGCCACAGCTAGTCGAGTTATCGAGCAGTGTCAAGTACTAACCAGTGATAAGAACGGTCTTTCCATTCAACTTCTTGTCACTTTCATAAATCGGTCCTTTTTTCACATAATTCAACCAGTAATATCCAACCCCCACTGCAATGACAGCACTAACCAGTAAATTGAACCACATTTTTTGCATAAAATATCCTTTCAAAGCAAATTTAAAAACATTGAATCGCATTTAAACTGAGACTGATTTGTTTTAAATGTGTTTTTAGAAATATATTTCAAAATGTTTCAGCCACGATAAGTGACTTCGTACTGTTTAGTATCAATGTTTTGATCAACTTGTGATGTATTTTTATTGTTATTTTAGTGAGGTTTGGATGCGTTTCTTGTTTTACGCTATTTTTAATGCTGCTTTTATTGACAAATAACATATATTGTTGAATTTATTCTGCTAATGCTCGGGTAAATGTTGTTAGAAGTCAGAAGAACAGAGATTGGTTATGGGGCGTATAAACGGTCAGGGTCTGACACCAAGACTTTAGCGTGGCAAATTTTAAATTCCACTCTTGGCAACACCAGTAACAGAAAAAAAATATATAATAAATTATTTTACATTATACAAAGAAAAAATTGCAAAAAATCAAACGAACTTGCATTTATGATAAAATCTTCTAAATATTTTTTTACTTTTATCAACTGGTTTTGCAAATTTTCGCACAAAATAAAAATCTTTGAGATTTACTTGAGCTGCTCGGACCTAAACACATTTAAAGATTTTTCTCAACTTCACTTATCTGACGGTTCCCATTTTTAATATTTCAACTTTCAACTTGGTTTGATTTCTCACTTTTCGATATTTTTTACTCATTCCCATTCCAGTAAAAACTACACCACATCGACACAAGTCAACGCGACTAGGAAGACTCTGAAAGAAACTGAAACCATGAACGTAAGCACTTCTACTTATAGAATGAATAAGGATGCACAATATTTTTAGTGGAAGAGGAAATTGGCCAATCAGCTTAAGGAAGCATAAACACTGCACAAGCCCAAACAGGACGTAGGCCAAGAAAATCTTACGCCTGCTTTTAAGACCATCTGCCTTTAACGTACTGAGCAGAAATATTGATCACGAGTTAGGAATAACTATTGAAAACATGTATTTTAAACAGAATGAAATTTTTATATATAAACTTATCTAAAATAATGCACCCTACTGCTAATTTACCGGCACATCTCTGAAGAGAGGGTAATGATCCTAATTAGGCGAGATTTTCCTTGCTTATTTCAGCAACATTTTTCAGAGCAACGTCTAAAAGACTAAGTTGTTTTAAGACAGGGGTGTCCAACCTTTTTGGCCAAAGGGCCACATGCGATGTACGACTGATTGCGCGGGCCACTTGAGTGTTTACTGCTAATTTCTAATTCAAACCCTCACACCAAACTTCTAATCTTAGAAATAAATTGTGATGCAATTAAATTAACTTGAACAGTTGTGCACCCCGGCACTAAAGACCATAATAATATATATCTATCTATTGCTCTATTATCTATTATCTCTACTATCTATTTCTCTATAGTATAGACTATAGAGCAATAGACAAAGAAAGCAAACAATGAATGCCAATTTCTCGTAATGTAAGTTCGCCATAAATCACATAGGCGATTCAGTTGATAATATAAGTCATTTCGAAAAATACCGCGCGGGCCATTCAGAACCTTCCCGCGGGCCAAATGTAGCCCACGGACCAAGGTTTGGACACCCCTGTTTTAAGGTAATGTAACTTATGGGTCCTGGCACAGTAGTGCTGATAGTCATACAAGTCAAATTATTTGTTTTCAGCAAACATCGGTCAAGTTCTTATGTTTTGTTGTGTTTGTTGTGGTTGTGTTCTTTCGAAACTAGTGGATGGCGAAGAACATCCCGTCTCTTATAGTAGCAGATCGCTCACCAAAACCGAGCGAAATTACTCAACAACCAGGAAAGAGCTGCTAGCGGTCATTCACGCGTTAAAGGTTTTTCGATGCTATTTAACCGAAGAGTTCCTGCTTAGAACAGATCACGCATCTCTTCGTTGGCTGTGGGAATCACGAGACACATATGGACAATACGCTCGCTGGTTCGATTTCTTGTGCAATTTTAACATTAAATTAATTCGCCGCGCAGGAAGCAAACACACGAATGCCGACTCGCTTAGCCGTCAGATGATACTATAAAAGCAAATAAATTAGATCCCTTGTTTCCGTTTCAAACTGACAGCAGCTATGAAAGTTCAACTTCCGGTATAAAATACCAAGTGTGTTTGATGGATTTTTCAGAAGCATCTGGATGGTCAACCGAAAACACTACTATGGCGCAGCAAAAAGATCCAGTGTTGAAAAGACTGCTTCAGTGGATGAGCCAGGAACGCCGACCATCATTGAAAAAAGTGAAAAACGACAGCAAAGCTGTGCGTCGCTATTGGAATGTATTTGGTGAGATTTTTCTACATAATGGTATGCTATATCGTAGAATCGAGAATTCTGTGGAAGAAGTTTACGCTCAGTTGCTGGTGTTCTCAACGATCAAGAATAATGTGTTAAGTCTGTTCACGATTTTATTCAAGGAGGTGGAAACATGGGCGTCAAAAGAACGTTTGTCAGACTAAAGGAGCTTTTTTTCTGGCCATTTTGCCACAAAGATGTCGAAACATACTGCAAAGAGTGTTGCTTGTGCGATTTAAGAAAAGTACCAAAGCGAATTGTTTGTGCCTCATTAGTTCCATCAGAGGAGAATACACCAATGCAGAAAGTTGAAATCGACGTATTAAGTGGTCTACCAGAAACACGAAACGGCAACCGTTATATTCTTGTCGTATGTGACACCTACACGAAATACATAAAGTGTTGGCCAATGAAATTCCCAAATGCCAAAGATACTGCTTATTTGCTTTACCACCGTTGGGATGACGATACATGGCGTCCCAGAAACAATTCACTCCGACCAGGGCAGAAACTTTGATAGTTTATTTTTTTCAAGAGCTCTCAAGCTTAATGGGCTGCAAAAAGACAAGAACCAGCCCGTATCATGCAATGGGAAACGGTGGTGTGGAAAGAAACAATCAGACCATAATTGCGATTTTAAAAATTACGTTCAGGTTGACCCAACTTCTTGGGATGATGCGCTCTCATCGGTTAGCGCTACTTACAATTCAAGTGTTCACGAAGAAACTGGAGTTTCTCCTCATTACTTGCTCACTGGAAGGAATCTTAGGTTGCCTGCAGATCTTGTTAGTAAGGCCAGAATTTTTACCCCAAAGTGTGAAGACATCCTTCATCTTCAAGATCGAATGAAACTAGTTAACTAAACAGTTCAATCAAGGTTGGAACAACATAGGTTTCAAATAAAAAGCGTTACGACAAAAAGGCGGCTGACGATCAATATAAAGAAAGTGATGCAGTCCTGTTGCGTGACGAGGCTCTTCGAAAAGATGAAACAAGAAACCTTCGCTTGCATTATAAAGCCCCTACATTGTTAAAAAATTTATTCCTCCGGTAAATCAGTTTAGAAAGTCGTGATAAAAACAGCCGCCATCAGTTTCGTGGATGCTGCAGTCCGGAACCGGAAATCACGTCCACTTACCAGCTGCAACCGGGGTTGTGCATAGTGCCGAAAAATATTCAGAACCCAGTTCAGAATAACAGTTTAGTAAGCGATTATGTTTTACATTCTCCAAACCGTCTACAACGCATTAAACGTAGACCTTGTTTTTATCCAGATAGTAAATAGTAAATAGTAAATAATACCCCAATAGTAAATTGCTGTGTTGTTCTGTTTTCGTGTTTTTATGCGTGTTTTATATTAAGATTATATATGTTTATATTATTATCATATTATTTTATTCATACTAAGACTTTAAAGTTTAAGTGCGTCACTAACGGTTTGTATCCTTGTTGTTTGAGTGTCTATTTAGTGATCATTTTGTTTTTATAAAACATACGTTATATTTCTGGGTAAACATTTATTGAGTGTCTACAGTTGTGTGGGAAGGAGGAGAGTGTTACACTTGCTTTTGCACTGTATCTATTGCGTTTCTCCCTTGCGGTCTAGGCCTATTGCGATTTTTTCGTGCTTAATTAAGCACTTGTGTCTTTTTTTCGACTTGTGTCCGACAGGTTGTCGCACGGTCAGTTTTATATTGAAGCTCCTAAAATGAGCTTTGCCAACGAGAACTTAACTAAACTGGCTTAAAATAAAAGATGTGCCTGTAAATCTTTAAATCTAAGAGTGAGGACAACAAAACGTAACTAAATTGACAAAAATTATTTTAATTGATTTAGACCATCGTGAAAAAGTTGTGTCTTAATCGTCGAAACCTTGAAAATCGATCAACCGAAAAAGAATAATTTATTTAAAATCATCAATCACTCAATCACATAATGACACGTCATCACGAAGTAACGCGCAACAGTATAGATCAGAATCAAAACAACTTAAAAGCTGAAAAACTACAATCAATATTCAAATATTGCATTATCATGTTAATTTATGATAAACAAACTGGTTCTGGTTTAACAAACAAATTCTGGTTTATTCGATATTATATGTCGACGACAACCCTGTGATTTCCAAGCTTTTTCTCATCAGTGGCTCCCAGGCGCTGTCATTTGTGGCGTGTGGCAGCAGTTCTTCGTGGCGGAAGCCAGTAAAAAATTCACTACTGTGTTTCACCACAGAGTCGTCGAGAACTAGTTTAAGTAGGGGCTGGTAGCCGTAGTGAAGTTCTCTGAGTGAACATTTTTGAAATTAGTGAAAATAAATCGATAAAAGTTTGCGAAAACATCATTTCATAGGAATTGTCAAATCACACTATTTTTATTTATAAGGTCCGTAAGTTTTTAAATACGTTTAATTTTGTAATAATTTAATATTTTCAACCCATATCTAGCTGTTTGGTTGGAAAGGGTCATGACTACATTTATTCTATTTTTTACAGTTTCTCCATTGCAATTGTTTTTGATTAAATTAGAAAACAAAAAGTTAACAAGGGAGGTGGCCTTATTACTTACTGGACCTTATTTGCTGCAGGCACCTTACTAGTTTGGTAAACATCTTATCTTGGTAACAAATTCTTATGAGGTGTGTGATGTAATAATTACACCAAATCAAACAATACTAAGACGTGACACGGTATATGGGTATTAGGCTATTTCCCGGGTAACCAAAAATAGACTCACTGCCCGAATATAATCATTGGAACATAGAAGAGAAGCCGCGCCTCATAAAACAGATTCGTGTCATATCCTTCTGTGTAGACCCATCCTGCAAATATTAACAAACAGCTTAGAGTGCTGAAAGCCAGAGGTGGCAATACCGCGGTACTATAGCACCGAATTATTGTACCGCGGTACTATAGCGCCGAATTATTGTACCGCGGTACTATAGCACCGAATTACTGTACCGCGGTACTTTTTAGTACCGATACCGGGGCCGCCGAGTAATATGAAACGAATTAGCGCAACAATGTTTATTCTATTGAGAAAAGTTTTGCCACGATTTAAACTCGGTGATAATTGGTCGTCGATCAAGACCTGGTTACCAGGGTTGCGTGCGTTTAAAAATCTATATCGCTTTACAGAGTTCCTCTGAGTGAAAGTGAGACTTTAATGACTGCTTTTCAATCGAAGAAGACGCAAATTGATCATGATCCTGCGACGGCATATTGTGTCGCAGGCAGCTGTGACGACTACAAATATTTTCCTATGATCATAATTGGCCTGGACTGTATTCGCTGCACTTGATCGTCGGTTATTTTGTAAGCTCGTCAAGTCAAGGTCATGACAGAGTGGGAAATAGGTTTTTGAATTGATGAACTTATTTGACCTCACACAATACCTACCTGGATTGAAATTAAAAGTCGTGATGCCGTTGTTCTGGCGACTGAGGTTACGCATGAACTGAATGTTGGCGAGATCAGTTTGGGCGGTGACTGTGAACATGTCCAGGAAACCTTTTGGATTCTTGATCATGCCAGACTCGGTGACTTCTGCGTATCTAATTACACTGGTCAACAGCCAATTTGCTTCTGAAACGAATGAGGTCAATCTTGGCTAATTTGGGGTCGCTGATCACGAATATCAACTTTAAATTTGTTGATTAGCTCTAGTTTTTGAGATATGGCACCATGCTTAAATGTGCTTTACTTGCAAACGCGGAAAGAAGTGTGCGTTTATCTGTTGTAGCGTGCATCTGCCAGATAGAGTTGGGCACTTAATATATTTGTTTGAAGGTAGATGACGTTTCTATTCATATTATTTTTATTTTGACGTATGTTTGTTGTTGGGTTGTTTGCTTGCTTCATGTGTGTAGTCTGAACTGCTCTTTCTGCAGATGCCTCGTAAATGCATAAAAAATGCAGACAATTTCTACTAGATTTGTGGTGAAATAACTTTTTCTTCACAAAAGCGAAGTATAACGGCTGTGGTCAGGAAAGCAAACCTTGTATTCAACTTGTATTTTGGATGTAAAGTTGGTGATCAGGACAAGAGTTGGGCCCCTCACATATGCTGTAACTCCTGTGGTGCAAATCTTTGGCAATGGCTAAACGGAAAAAGAAAATGTATGCCCTTTGCTGTTCCAATGGTTTTGAGAGAACCTACTGACCACATTAGCGATTGCTACTTTTGCACGACCCCCCCCGGTTTGTAAAGGTTTGTCGAGAAAGAAGAAGCAAAGTATTCAATACACAAATATTCCATCAGCAATTCGTCCCGTACCGCATAGAGAATTACTTCCTGTTCCTGAGGTACCTAAAGAATTCATGTTACGTTGAAACAATATCTTCCAAAGAACCACACCTTATAACTCAAAATGAATTGCACGATCTTATCCGGGATTTGGAACTACCAAAAGTTAAATCAGAAATTTAGACTTCAGCTCTAGACTACAGCATAGGAATCTTCTGGCAGAATATTCATCTTCGAAGACGGTAAATTTGATCAAGTGTTATTTGACAAAGAGAAAATTGCATGGGTAGCGTTTAAGTTGCTGGCTACAAAATTCTTGGGGAACAAAAGAGCTGACAACTACACGGAATTAGTGTAAATCTCATTAAAGCATACGATGCATGGAGTGCAATATGTCACTGAAGATACACTTTTTGGACTCGCACCTGGATTTTTTCCACCAAACTGTGGAGATGTTAGTGATTAGCATGGTGAGCGATTTCACCAATGCATATCTGCAATGCAAAAGAGGTGACAGGGAAAACAGAATCAATCAATGCTTGCTCACTTTTGCAGGATGATATGTAGGGTCGGATGCTCCATTAACCATATACGAGTTACAGGCCAAAAGGAATATAACAGATAAAATAGATTAGAAATTTATATTTGGAAAGTGGCAGTTATTTGTTGCATATGCTATGCTGAAATATAAACACATGCAATTATTACACTCTTTGTAGATTGTTACTGTTGTGTTCAATAAAGTGCACCAAGGCTTGCCTTATATAAGAGCAACATACAAAAATGAAAAAATTTTTTATCTTTTAAACTAGAGCTAATCAGCAATTTTAACCGACATTTTTGGATTCAGCGTCCAAAAATACATAAGAATCAATTGTTTTCTTAACGGAAGCAAAACATTTTTGAAAAATTGTTGACCAGTGTTATTAATAAAGCATTTCATTAATGCATTAAAATTATGGGAAGTAACAGGATCTGTAGGTTTCTACGTCACAGCAACTATTTTTGTATTTGTTGCCGAACACTGACTTGTACATGAACGTCACAAGGTTGATAATCCGGACCGGCCTCTCAGCACTTTGCTTCTTCATCTTACCCAGGAGCAGGTTGGTGAGGAGGAAACGAGAGAAGTAGTTGACGACAAAAATGCGATTTATTCCATATTTGGTCATGCCCTCCAGTACCATACCTGCATGGTCATATGAAGATGAACATTTTATGACGTTCCAATGTTTTCGTTTAAAATGAAAGTTTATTGAAAATCAAAAGATTGTTAAATCATAATCACCTGCATTGTTGAGAAGATAATCGAAATATTTTTCGCTTTCATCAAATTCTTTTGCAAATTTTCTCACAGAATCAAAATCTTCGAGATCAACTTGCATTGCTCGAACCTAAACACAATTAAAATTTATTCTCAACATCATCGTGATAATAACAGACATCACATATCTCATGTTTGCCGCTTTCTTTAATAATTTCATCTTTAACTTTGTTTGATTTCTCCAAATTCCTCGATGCGATGACAACACGAGCTCCTCTTTTAGCAAGATCCATCGCTGTTGCTTTCCCAAGCCCAGAGTTTCCACCTGAATATTTCAATATTGACCACAACAGCTAGCTGAATTATCGAGCAGTGTCAAGTACTAACCAGTGATAAGAACGGTCTTTCCATTGTGACAGGCAGCATAAAAATATTTTAAACAAAGTTTGAAGTTTTATCAACACATAGGAAGAATTTCAATCTAGGTTTAATTTTGATTTTTTGATGATTGTTTATTATTTCTAACTTTCTCATATAAGTTATAATTTCCGTTTGAAAATTTCTTACATTGCCACATTCCAGCCGTGTTCGATTTCAATTGTTTTGCTTGAACATTCATTTCCTTTTCCCAATTTATTTCTATTCCGAATGGTGGCAAAGCGTCAAAGCCCAAGGGTTTAAACATGCAAATTGCAAGAATAGAATTGTGCTATTAGATGGAACGTTAGCATGGGCCACCAAACCTACAAAATAATTCCGAATCAATGACGAATTTAAAACAAAACTAAAACAACGAAACAACTACACTGTTGAAAAATGTAGAAAGCATGTTCTCTAACTTTAAAAACACGGATATAAATAACCGAAATAAATATATAAAGTGACATGGTTAAATTAAAATGACAATGAGTATCTTAAGTGCACAGCAAAAATACGGCTAAGGAAAAACGCACAAAAGAAACTCGATCCTAGAGACCGAAATCCTGTTTCTGTGACCGAAATAGCTCGACGTTGCGGCCCACAAGTGCACTAAAATATAGACAGCAAGACTAAAATAAAAGCATAATAATGTCTTTAGGAAATCATGCCTCTACATTCCCTTCAACTACAGTATTTGTGATGAATAGTGGATACACCGACTATGGCGTATACACATTAGTGATTACGATAACTATGCTACAAAAACATAATACTATACACAATGACAGAATAAGCAATGTCTCAAGTAAATTTTGCCCAAAGAAGGTCTTTGTAAGAGATCTTTAATTTAGAACGACCGTAACCAGCAATAAGTAAGACCGGGATATGATGATTATGTTAAATTTGATTGATGAAAGTGAAAATGCTGTGCCAGCTTGTGAAGACAAATGTTTTCATCACAACTAAATTCTGTGCAGCCACGACCAATGAAATCTAACAAAAGAAAGCAAAGAAAAACTTCGTAGTCTATGTTCAAGAAGAGTGAGCTAACCTGTATATAGTGGCTATATTAGATTATGTAAACAATGTTAAATAGGTTAAGGAAAGAGAAAAACAGTTCATGGTTGTAGTTGTTGGTGGCATTTTTAGCACATGCAAATTTATGATAATTTTTCTTTTTTGGTTCAGGCAAAACATTCCAAAATTTAACACCAAAAATATTTTTGTCGTTTAATTATAATTGTCCACAAGTTTTTGTAACACCCCGTTGTGGTTTTATTTTTATCTTAAATGCTTTCAGTTTGCTTTTTATTCCGCGGTTCCAGTTGCATTTTGTGTGGCGCGTGCACCGTGTCCTTTGCATCTTTACTCTCGGAAGTAAGAGTGTTTTGTTTTTAATGGAATTGTAATTATTGTGATTGGTTGTGACGTGTGCGATGCTCAGTTCGAAGGTGAGTCTACGTTGGGACCCGATCAAGACTTTTCGTTGCTTTTGGACTTTTGCGTCTGAAGTTTGGATCAAAACGCCTGCGTGATTTATTTTAAACATGTCCAAGTAGTCTCATATTAAATCAGTTTCATTCACAACATGGTCTGCTTCGGTTTAGTTTCGAGCAGCTGAAGGAAAACTCAGTCCTACAGAGTTCAGAGAGACATATGCATTGTAATACATTGAATGCAATTTAACTTTGTAATTACAGATAATTAACAAAAGCGGCCGAAATTCTCACAGATAAACGGCTTTGATATAAAGTAATTAAGTCTTTCATTTCTTTACCATAAATTGTTTCAGCAAAATAATCAAATGAAATCAAAAAAGAAGGATTTTGTACAATTCATCGATATCCGGCGAACTACTCAGGTCCTTTGTGCTTTTATTTGACACATCAGCAAGGAAGGCCACAGGTTCAAGGGTATATAACAAGGGTGCCAAATCACGTGATTAAAATAGTTAACAAACGCGTAAAAGGTGCTGATTGGTAAAAACGCTTCAAACGAAAACACGATGATAAGTAACAACACAACATGTGTGGAACAAAGTCCGTAATAAAAGCAATGATTTCTTTTAATCAACGATGCCTTTTAGTCAGGTGAATGCGCGGTACAGGTTTTGGTATATTAATTGTTACGCTGTATAGATATCATGCAATATAGTCAAGGTATGTATATATACAGGTATAGAGCCCGGTCAATTGCAAGTTTCGTCATGAATCCAAAAAAATCATCAAGTAATGCTTATATAACTTATACAGTAATAATATTGAATAGTAGAAGCAAGTTGTTCAACTACATACGAAGCAAGTACCGACTTTGAGCAATCTGAGTATTAAAACCACTAGAAGTCATAGATAGCTATAGAGAGTCAAATAGTTAAGATATTGGCAGTGGAAAGTGACACTGTTCCTTTATGGTTTTATTTGACACATCAGCAAGGAAGTTGACAAGTTGTTTTACAATTTATCTGAACCCACAACAAATGACAACTTCTGACGTAAAGGAAGCACTGCGGCGACAAATCACAGTTGCGGTCTGTGAAAACAATAAAACATCAAGTTACAGGGGAAAACTTTTAATTCTGTGACTCATTATTATGTCTTCTCGACATTCAATTGAAACGTTTCTTGGTTATGTACTTTATAATGTACAGTACTTTAATTTGATGTGTGACCTGGGATGGTCCAAAACTGGTTTAACGCAGCGAACTGTTGCAATCAGTGCAGCGAAAGAGAGCATTTTCATAATAATCTTTATTTACAAATTGGAAAACGCAACAGTTACAATTCAATTATAAAAAACCGCCATTTCTTTACTTGTTTTGCCTTGCACCAACCTTGTGTGCTATGTACAGTAGCGCCATTGTTGCAAAAAATTTTCAAGGTTCAAGATTAATACGAAGTCACTTGCGCAATGTTATGAACGTATAGCAACATACGTGTTGAAAACTTGTCGATTTTTTGTTTATTAGTTTGTAAATAAATTACATTGAAAACTCTCCCGTTTTTTTATACTGAATGCAATGGTTTGTTATATGCTAAATTCTATGCCTATTGTTACACCACTTACAGTCGCCATATCTGCAACAAGTCAGCTGGCAGTTTTCTTCCATGTAAGCTTGGTACGTGCTGGTACAGTATTCTTGTTTCGCAAATCCTTGACACGTTACGTCATCAACAAGATTGACATATTGCGCGCACTGGTCAGTTGGAAGGCACGTGACCAGGTTGCATGGTCTTTTTTCTTGAGCTTCGCCCTCGCATGACCCTTCACCTCCGCAGCAAACTCTGGCAAAGATTTACTTGTCAGTAATTTTCACAAACTGGAAATTTAGTAAGTAAGTGAGTAAGTGAGTGAGTAAGTGAGTGAGTAAGTGAGTGAGTGAGTGAGTGAGTGAGTAAGTGAGTGAGTGAGTAAGTGAGTGAGCGAGTAAGTGAGTGAGTAAGTGAGTGAGTGAGTGAGTGAGTGAGTGAGTGAGTGAGTGAGTGAGTGAGTGAGTGAGTGAGTGAGTGAGTGAGTGAGTGATTGATTGATTGATTGATTGAGTGAGTGAGTAAGTAAGTAAGTAAGTAAGTGAGTGAGTGAGTGAGTGAGTGAGTGCAATAATATCTAATTTGATTAGTTAGCAAAAGTTAACATTAACAAGTTTGTTTGCTCGTGTTTGTTTCAAGAGCACAACAAATTTAAGTTACCGGGCACCCACATAAAGAAGAAAGCAACACCAGTAATAATTCAATGTTGCCGTTGGTGTTTATCTCGATATTACAGTCAGTGCCATATTCTACCTCATCATAGTTCAGTGAATGTAGACTCACCTTGTCCTTGTTTCAACTCCATGGCCGCATGTTTTGCTGCACTCGCTGTAATCACTCCACGCCTCCCAGACTGGGGTTTTGTTGCAGGGAATTACCCTGGTCGCGTTTCCTTCGCACCCTGGCCCACCGATTTCACCCCCTTCACATCGACGTACTTGCTCCTGTTGCCCCTGACCGCAGGTGACCGAACACGTGCCCCTTTTGGACCACTCCGTCCATTTCCCCGGACAAATGCCGCTGTTGCAGGGTTGGGACTGGCTGGTTGAGGTGCCGTGTTGGTCTGGTAAGCAACGAACAGGATCTGGACATTGGCGAGTTCTTGTTCTTTGTCCACCACCGCAAGTCCTGCTGCATTCCCCATACTGCGACCATTGTCCAAATGCTAACGATTGATTAACACATTGTTCATAGACAGGCCACAGAATATTTACCAAACGCTATTTCGTTGCCTTTCCTTTACATTACTAGACCACAAGTACTGAACACGTAGTACTTTTACCAAGTCAGTTACCTTGGCAACATGTTTGGTTGATTATTGCGTCACCGATGCATCCGTCGTTTCCTATTTTACCTCCCACGCAACGGCGCTCTTTAGATTGCATGCAAGTGACATCACAATCACTCCATGGCTCGTATTCGCTCCAATGGGCGCAAATCTCTGTTTGATTTCAAATAAATTCGCCATCACGTGCATCAACATCATATATACGGTGGTTCTAATTTTCTTACGATCGTTGCAGTGCTCAGATAGTTACGTTCTGTCTAAGAAACAAACAATTCTGCAACCTACGTGTGTTGCAGTTTCGACTTTTTTTGCTCTCTCCTCTGCAACCTTCCTCTCCAACGACGACGTTCAAGCACACTCTGGTGGAATTTTGTGTTCCGGTCCCACATTCTTTTGTGCAATCACTCCAAGCGCCAAAAGGTCCCCAGATAGGACACGGGCGTTCATTGCAATTCTAATGCACAGAGTTGAGAAACGCATTTATTTGTTTGTTTATTTTACCACTAAAATGATTTTGTCGTCGTTTCTCAGCACGTTTTGAAAAGCCTCCATATGAATTATTTCAACTGTTTTTTTTTTTGCTACAGGAGGCGGATGTTTCACCTCAACCATGGAAGCGTTTCCTTCGCAGCCTTTCTGGCCCGGACTTCCGTTGACGCAGATCCGCCTGTTTGTTCGCGTCCCGCCCCCGCACGATCTCGAGCAACTCCCGATGTCGTAACTCGACCAGAATGCATCTTTAGACGACGGAGTAATTTTGAAAATCCACTTCTGCGTCTTGTTGATAAAATTACCTCGACTCCATAGAACATACCAACACAAGATTGAGTGTTACAATCCACCGTTTCTTCAGTATCTCCACGACATCCGATGTCGATGTTTGCGCTTCCGTACTTGCAGTGGCGAATGCGACTCCTTTTTCCACCGCCACATTCAGCGTTGCAAGGAGTGAAAGCCCCCCACCGTGTCCACACTTGAACAAAATAGTAAAACAGTGTTGGAGAGCCACCAAGCATTTGCACTGGGCCTGTTTCAGCATCGCCACAACACAATTGTCGCCCTGTGCTGTATATTATTGCCATTGGCTTATACAAAAACCTACAAAGCGATATAGTGCAGAGCTTTCATGCCGACATTTCATTTCACCTGCCCGCTTGCATTCTTCGTTTGTTACTGGAATACTAGTTATTTGAGAAATCCACGGTTCGAACGCGGTCACTCTTGTGTAGATGCCGTAGTATCCGGGCGACCCGCATCTTCTCCCAAACGCCGTAACTCCAGCGATGTACCAGTCGCAGTTTTTACATCTCTGACAAACTAGTGGACCACCAGAGTCACCTGTAGTGGAAATTTGACGTCTTTCTTTATGATTTCTTATTTTGAAGCAAAGTTTCCGTAAATACTTCAGCATAGTCAAGGTGCGTATTAATACATGTTGCAGTCGGTTCAACTCAGAATAATTCAACCCTGGACGAGTAAACCCAGGATGACCCGAACAACATGTGTGAGTTGAATATCCACTGAGTTGAATTGACCGGCCACCATCAATGTAATTAAAAAATTTGAAAATCGACAAATCATGCGTTAGAATGAATATAAGGAAGCGCAAAAGCGCAGTAGGTTCTATCCCGCTCATTAATTACCTTGACACGTGTCTCTTACTCCCTCCTCGTAACCAGCGCACATATAACGATCCGGATTGATGTTGTTGGTGTGATTGCTGTAGGATCTTCGACAAACCTCACTGTTCACGATTGGCAAACTGACTTCTTGCAAAGTGGTCGCTAAGTTACCTCGGTATTCTGTTGTACAACGCGTGGGTGTGGATTAATTTACCGGGTTCGAAGCCCATAAATTGTGAGACAGCTTTCCCTATTCTTCTCTGTTTAAAAGGATTGAGCGTTTAAAAGATGAACAAAGATACCGGTTGTGCCGTATCCAGTAGCAATGCAAATTTCTCCATCCTCAGGTTCTTCTCCATTTGGCAGACAAACCCTGCCCACGTAGGTTCCAGTCTTTGCTTTCCTTCGCAACCTTATCAACGCAATGTCGTTGTCTGTGTGGGTGTAATTTTCATGGATGTAAATCTGCAACCATGTTATTCATTAACGAACAGCTCTTCCGTTTACATCAATTTTTAAAATATTCCTCCCCCTATTCACACTAATCACGTCCAACAACATCGTGAAAAATGGAAATTGTTTAAACTTCGTGCGAACGGATGCGTTGGACGTGTCACGATGCGGCTTCTGCGCATTGAATTGAATGGGTTTAATGGAAAGTTACAAAAACTTTGAGTTGATACAAAGACGTTTCGTACAGTTCAGACATCGACGCAATAATGACCATATTATGTTCGTCGTACTACGGATACAATTTACACATTGTGACGTCACGGTAGGGACGACTTACAAACGTGACGTATGTCATTAATCATTCGGCCAGCGATACACGTTTCAACAAGATAGCTCGTTCATTTGACAAAATTACAAAATGGGACGCATTGGTAAGTGCCTGCTGTACTTTGGTTTGACTGCAGCCTTTGCATAAGCCGGCCAGATTATAACTTTTGGGATTTTTATTGAATGATTTTTTTAATGACGTAATGGCAGACTTAAAGAACTAGTTTGGGATGATGGGTGCATATTAATCATTAATGTTGGGTTTAAAAATAAAAACTATTTTTAGTTTCGTGGCCTTTTTCCAAAATGACCATAGCGATGGTTCCTATAAATTTCTTCATTCAGTAATTCAGCTTTAAACGATGGTTCTTCCTATAAATTTCATCAATGATTCAGCTTTAAAACCTCAAAGTTTTAAATTCCAAGTCTGGTCACTTTGTCACTTGATATCGCATTAAATCAAGATGAACAATTCATGATCAGAAGGAAAAACAACCACCAAGAAATTATATGAAAGCATAAACTTTCCTTCCGCGACACCGCGGTTTTTATTCATTGCAATGACGTCATACCCGCATCGCGGTTGTGGATTGTTGGTGGATGTTCCCGTTCTTAGGAGTTGACCTCAGGACACCGAGCACGACTCTCACTACGCCTGGTCTATTCCTAAACTTCCTAAAACGAGAAAAACAAAGTTTGTGTGAAAACTGTCACTACTTAGTGGTTCCGCGTGGACCTGAAAATGACAAATAGACTTTAACTGCAAAGTTTTCATAATTTAGCTGCCTTGAAAATCAAGTACAAAGTTGGGGTATTTTAATATTTTAAAATGGAAGACACAAAATAAAAATTTAGCCAAGCAGAAAATAACAAGCTGGATGCAACTTAATTCAAACAAGAAGTTTATCGAAACGCACAGTTCCATGAATTTAAAAAATAATTGGAACGCGCCAAAAACAAGTTATCTCTCGTGAAAAGTTCAAACATGAAAAGAATCGGAAAAATCTTGTCTTGAATCGCTTCCCAAAACAAAAATTGAGTAAAAAATAGCAAATAAGGGGTTTATTAAATTAAAAAATCACAAAAAAATATTAACGAAATAAAACTAAAAAACTTGCATTGATTTCACTTCTTTAAATATTTATTTCTGTATTTTCATTTTAATTGGTTTAATTTAATTTAATTTATAATTTTAGCAAACAACCTAGATTTCCATTAGTAATCACAGAAAACTAGAAGGAGGAGAACGAGGTTTTGACGAGAAACATACGAGCTTAATATAGAAAAACAGGTTTTAACAAAACTTTCTCTAATTTTTTATCCATTCACCTCCCCAGCATTGGCAAAAGAAAAGTGACAAAGTAGTGAAATATGATGTTAAAGATTTATTCCGCAAGAAGGTGGTTTTGAAATTTGCGACAACAACATTCCACAATTTGTAAGCAGGTCTGTTGGCATTGATGGTGGAAATAGATTCTCCGTCAAGCCTCAGCAAATTTGTAATTAGTCATTTTAAGAATTCTCCTGATTAATTTATGGTAGTTTGAAACTACACGTCATATTACGTCACTTACCACACACAGTGAGCTGCGGTCAAAACCCATTCATCGCTGATGAGAGTTCCTCCGCAGATCTTGTCTTCAAGGCCGATGTGAGCCTGCACAGAAGTATGTGGGTCAACATTTATAAAAACTCCCGGAATCGAACAAAGATTAATTATCTACCATCCACGGCCAGCTTCCAAACAACGCATTTCTCCCTCCTACCACTCTGCCTCCATTTGTTAAGCTCGATCCACATTGAAAGAAATTTTCTGAACAATATCAAAATTTCTTTCATGCAACGAAGTAACAAAGAAAAAAGTAAAATGCAGTTTTTAAGGTTTGGATAATTTACGAACTTTTATCAAAGCGGGATATACTCTTATCTCAAAAATTGTTTCAAACCTTCCCACAAACAGATAAAATCGCATCAACAATACAGTTTTCTGCAACAATTGTGTAAAATACAAGGAGAAAATCCCTAGATCTCTTTGGCGTCAGTTGTACTGACTTGACTTTACGTGTATGCGAAAGAACTTCACGAGTATATCCTACTTGCGTTTTGTCTGCAGCATTCTTCTTTTCTGTAATAATTCCAGTAAGTAGCAGGTCCAAGCTTGAACGATCTGCACGTGGTGCACCTGTAACTTCCAGGAGTGTTGTCGCAATGCGCCTCTGTGGTGTTTAAGCACAGGTTTGGGTCTTCCGCGCATTCGTCGATGTCTGAAGATACATTTGTAAATATTTATAGTTAAGTGCAGGGTTACTCAAGAATGCAGCAAAACTCAAATTAGATCAGCTCTATACGTGCAAAGGTCCAATAATTATTTCTGCGCTCAACCATGAAGATACAACTTTTAATGTCAGTACCGGGAATGTTTTTGTGTCCATGTAAATTGTTTTAGCTAAGACATTACAGTACCGTGTCTTGTTTGTGTTCATTTTGTGCTGTAGTTGTATTTCTTACCAGTGCACGTCCGTCCATCCTCATCCAACCTGTATCCGTCAAAGCACTGACACCGACGCTCGCCCGAATCTCCATCTCGAATGCAACGATGTTGGCAGTTTAGGTCTTTGCAATCTGGCGGAGAGGTTTCGTCAGAAAGGATAAAACTAATATTTGTAATTTTCACCGCTGTTGCAGAAAGCTACATTTGATAATTTGAAAATACCACGGGCCCGATGTAATGAAACCGAAACCATTATAGAGTACAACAGAGCTGTCCAACCCGCCGGAACAAAAGCGGCCTGTGATGTAGATTGAGACAACGCTTGTAATCAAATAACAAAAATTATTGCGATATCTTAAATTCATAATTTATGCAAATGAGATCGGTTAAAGTTTCATTGTTTGTTGTTAAACAAAAGGAATGATTGACAGCATGTTACAGCGACACGCGAGGTCACAGAAGAGCTTTGTTATTCCAGCTCATTTAGCGTTGTAGACAGAGCGGCCTGGCGTTAATTAGGCCTTTGTAGGTTCTTATGTTTGCCTTTATTTAAACTACGTACATTTATTTTGGACAAACTCTTTTTCGAAGGCAGCTGTTTTGGAATCAAATTATGAAGATTTTACTTGAAAGAAAAGCGCACACAGAGTTATTCATTATAACACAATATGCGTGGTAATGGATTCAAGGTAAATTTAAACACATTATGAGATCATAATCACAGGTGAAATCGCTAAATGTTGAAACCAATCTAACTAGTTTACTCAGAAAAATCAATAGTAAGACACGCTTCAAAGGTTTTGGTTACATACGTCACGACCGACAGTGAATAAAAATCAGTCCAGGCAACTGCTAGATACGTTGAAACCATTCGTTATAAAAGAAGTGAGACAACCTTGCTATAAAAACAACTGTTACCTTGGCTGACTGTAGCGCACGCATTGCAGGTTTTAGCGCAGAATATTTTAAAAAGTTCAACGTCACAAGTTGTCGTAGTGCCACACCAGTCGAAGCAGTCGAAGCATCCGACCCCTGAACATAACGAGATAGTTGCTATAAAATATCAAATCTTGGACTTGTTTCTTGACTTGCGGGAATCCTCCAACACTTGTAGCGTTCCTTCATGAGGATTTACTTTCTTGGGTTGTCATGTCAGCTGAATGAAGCATGCACAGACAGAGATGAACGTAGAAGAACTTACTTGCACATTGAGAGTTGGTCTGAGGAGGAAAACTGAGCACGACAAACAGCAAGAGTCCACACCTGGGTTGAAGACAACACCAATTTAGCAAGTCGATGCAGGATGCAGCCGTTTTTGTTTATTTTAAACTAACATTTAAAGGCTAAAAAATTTCTACAAAACAGCTAACGCCTGAAGCTAAGTTTGGTTGAAAGCATTGATTTTCGTTTAAGCAGCTTGATGAGTTTGACCTTGCAAATTAGCCAGACTCGAACGTTTTTAAAGAAACTTAAAATTTCATTCACTCGGCAAACTTACCCCATATGTGCTTTAAGATCCATGATGAAAGCTACAGTTGAATGATTTGAACTTCTTCTTATCATCTGGTTTCAATCGAGCCTCGCACTTGGCGTTTAAAGCTTTTTCTCAAGGGGATTTTCGTATACGCGCCTTCCGGGAAAAAGTCAACTTATGACGTAAGAATCGCGACATCGCCAGCCAGAAGCTCATTGCCTTATTTTCTTTTACGTCACAATTATGTAGTTTCGCCTTCGGCTAATTGCTAATACTTGTTATTTGAAACAATCGTTTTTGGCAATGACGAGACGGAAACGCAATTTCCACTGAATGACATTACGGTAAATGTTTCTTTGCTAAGATAAGTTGAAATAATTTCGTGCGAACACGAACAGACGTCACGTTTGTTTTCTAACAAACAACATTATTCCCCTAACTCAACGTTACATGCAAGAAGCATCGTCGTAATCAACAACATTGTAATATTTTCTTCCATTTTTCGGCACAATCTATAAAGTTATTATTATCTATTAAAGGCACCAAATTGAAATTAATCCAATAGCACTCAAGACTCAGTGAGGTACAATTTGCAACATTCTCTTCCGAAATTAGCCTAAAACCGCCCCTGGCGAATATTTTTTTGCAGAACTTTTTATTAAATGCTGAAAGCGTCTACTCGTGGTTGCGCAAAATCAACTTTACATTTAGTTTGTAGCAATTTGTTTCGCGCAGATTGTTCAAAGTTTGTAAAAATTTCGTTTAAATAAAAGATTCGTTCTAAGGCAGTTTCTACAATTTGGATGCTAGAGTAGGTTCAAATATTCATTGCCTTGAGTTTACAACATCTATACTTCACCTACGTCACGGTAAAAGCGCGTTTCGCTTCGTAAGTTCATTGACATCCGGCAAACTACTGAGGTCTTTTATGCTTTTATTTGACACATCAGCAAGGAAGTCCACAAGTTGTTTTACAATTTTTCTGAACCCACAGCAAATGACAACTTCTGACGTAAAGGAAGCACTGAGGTGACAAATCACAGCTGCGATCTGTTAAAACAATAAAAAATCAACTTACTGGGGGAAAACGATTGTCATGTAATTAGTTTTATCCAAGTCGTAGCTCTGTAACGCAACAAAAGAAGTTCATTGTTTCACCACTTACAGTCGCTATATTTGCAACAAGTCAGCCGGCAGTTTTCCTCCATGTAAGCTTGGTACGAGCTGGTGCAGTATCTTTGTTTCGCAAATACTTGGCACGTTACGTCATCAACAAGATTGACATATTGCGCGCACTGGTCAGTTGGAAGGCACGTGACCAGGTTGCATGGTCTTCCTTCTTGAGCTTCGCCCTCACATGACCTTTCACCTCCGCAGCAAACTCTGGCGAAGATTTACTTGTCAGTAATTTTCACAAACTGGAAATTTAGCAAGTAAGTGAGTAATTTACAAGTCGTAAGCAAGGCAAGATACTACTTATCAACTTGACATTATTCTATTCAACATTTACAACTTAACTTCAACTCAACAACTTGTTTTATCATCAGAGCACATTCGTAGACTCAGCTCAGACTCAGACTCAGGGGGAATGTAGACTCACCTCGTCCTTGTTTCAACTCCATGGCCGCATGTTTTGCTGGACTCGCCGTAATCACTCCACGCCCCCCACACTGGGGTTCTGTTGCAGGGAAGTACCCTGGTCGCGTTTCCTTCGCACCCCGGTCCCCCACTTTCAACCCCTTCACATCGACGTACTTGTCCGCCACCGCAAGTCCTGCTGCATTCCCCATACCGCGACCATTGTCCAAATGCTAACGATTTATGTCATAAATCGATCATCAAATGTCATATTTTAGGTGACGCACATCACAAGCAATATTAGAATAGAAAATATATTAAAGAAAAGGCATTAGCATTCACACAACAGGCTTGGACCGGAAAATTCACTCAAATCGGATCCAGTAGAGTGTAAAGCTTCGATAAACTATAACTTCTTATACCTTGGTTGTTGTCTTCGCAAGCTTTGCAGGTCTTAGGGCAGTATTGCCGAAATTCTTCATCTTTGCACTTCGCCGATGTTGGAAAACACTTGAAGCAATCGAAACACCCAACTTCTGAAGAAAAGGAGTCAGAAGATTGTAAAATGATTGATGCTGCGAATTAAACGAAACCTGCCATTGTGCGAGTATTAATGGACGTTAGCTGAGGACTGCGCCTTATCTGTGCATCGTGGGATGGCTTGGGGAGGAAGATTAATGATGATGATCAACAGAAGCCCGAACCTGAGTTGAACAATAACATACCATTGGCAATTTGACACATTGCAGTAAGAATCATCACACAGGTGTGTGCTTTGTAAATAATAAATAATATGGGCTTGGTTTTGTGCCAAGAGATTTAGAAGCAGTTTATTAAAATAATGTTTCTAAACGGGTTTAAAAAAATTCTGTAATTTAGTCTAATTGTAATTTCATAAAAATGTTTTGTAAATTACTGTCAAGTGCAGTGTTTAATTATTAATTTCCTAAACCTTGCTTGTTTCAATATCCACATCAGTTCTTGAATTCGTTCCTTTTACACTTACATCATAATTACATTTACATTACTATGAAATCAAATAAAGATTTAAACTATCACAACATGAATACTAACTTATGAACAAGCGTACCTTGATGATGCTTTCAGATTCATGATGAAATCGCCACTTAGCAGCCTGTACCGTTGAAAGTAAATAGTTTGTAATAACATATCTTAGCACTTACACGATAACAATATACTGTATAGGTCGCGTAAAGCTCAATGCTAGTTGTTTTATTGATAATGAATCCGTTGCTCAACTTTTACAAAATAATTTCACAGTCAGCAGCTAAGATTTGTCTAGAACTAATTCCAGGCTAAAGCAAAAACTATAGCGACAACGGGCGCAGTCTGCATCAAATATATTAGATACGCTTGGAATTAAACTCTTTAATCCAAAATATAAAAATCGAACTCAATTAAACATGAGAACGGCGAATTAATAATCCACAACAATGTCGTTTACAGTTGCTTCCATTCCCCAATGCACTTAAATATAAAACTTCTTATAAATGTCACTACCGTAGCCTACTTGGTGACACTTTCGCTGAATTTCAAAGTGTGCAACGATTTCATTTATACGGTTGAAAGAACGCATAAGCGAGCCGTTCAACACCTTTGATGGATGCGGCTATTAAGTACACAGGAAATTGTTGAACAAATAATCCCGACGATTCCAAATTTCAATTGCTCAGTTTCCTGGAATGTAAAAACGACCAATAAAAATCCAGTAAACATGTTCTTCACCTTATCCGAAGTGACGTCACTGATCGAAAATGATATTTTAAACCAGTGTCAATCATTAGGATTGATGGGCAGCTGTCAAACTTCAAAATCTCTTCTTTAACACAATCAGGAATTACAACACAAGGTTTAGGTCTAAACTTTGGGCAACGTACAAAGGTCAGACAGCTTGTTGTTAGAGATAGTGGTTTATTGGTTTAGCAATTTATTGTGGTTTGGTAGTGGTATGTATGTAGTCTGCGGAGTATGGGCTAAGTAACATTTCTAACACATGTTTTTTACAAGTCTTCGAGCTTCACTAAACAAATTTATAAACATATATTACAACATCCCTAATTCCACAATCTTATAAAAATAAAATAACAGGCAACCACAAGTTATCGCAAAAACCATCCAGGGAATCCCCTCATCGTCATAACACTGTGCTGCAGTTGTCCCCACAACCCCAGTTTTTATCTCACATCCTAGTTGTAGTAAATGTGTCAGACGTTAGGACAACCTCGCACTTCTTAATCAATCAGTCGCTTGCTCCTCGCATCACTACACAAGTTTTTATTCTATATTTTACACGAACTAAGAGACACTGAAGGCCACTGAGCATTAATGTGTTCGCAGATTAACTTAACTTACAATATGAGGAAAGAATTTTTAATGGATTCAGTTTGGTGCTGTATTATATTGTGTGTAAGTTAAACCTAATAGACATATTTCTAATTGTCATCACAAACGAACTCGGCTTCCAAATGTAAATGGCTTAAATGTGAAGTTCATGCAGTGAATCAAACATTGACAGAAACACTGAAATTTGAAAACATGAATTCTTTCGTTTATAGTTTAGTTATTTTCTTAAAAGTAAAATTCTATTGTTCATAGGAATAATTGTCGGTAATGCGATAATTTCGGATTGGTAAAATCTGGAATTTGTTATAATTAAGTTATTTGAGACAAGATCAAAGTTTTTTTCAATTTCAGTAAATTCAAAAAGTTTCAAAGTTTTGAAACGTCACCAAAGCGAAAGTTCAAAAATGTTGACAAACTGATAATGTCTGTGTAATTCGAAACTTAAACCTTCTTGTTTAGTGCAAAATAAACTTCAAAAATTATGGAACTTTATTTTTGTTCTAGAATATAATAAAATGCGTCTCATGTCAATACATCCTGTATTACTTCCACCATTTCTGATCCATTGTTCTAGCATACATTCAGCATTATAGAATATGATCACATGCAACAGTTCTGGAATATGAGAATATGCAAGCATCCATCGCTTTCATTAAAAGTTGCTTTCGTCGATGCTGATTCATTCGATATTTTATGTCGACGACAAGCCTGTGACTTCTAAGCTTTTTCTCATTAGTGGCTCCCAGGCGCTTTCTTTCGTGGCGTGTGGCAACCATTCTTCGTGCGTCCAGGTATTAAAGAATCCTCCCTTGTGTTTCACCAAGGAGTCATCGAGAACAAGCTTAAGGTAGGGTTGGTAGCCGTGGTAGGCGTCCCTGGGAGAAAAGAATTTTGTAAAATTCAACCAAAATGAAACTTTGCCTTAAAACAATGCCCACAAGCGCACTTTCAATTAAGGTTCGTTTCGAAAAGATCAAACGGATTTAATGAATTAATCAAACGGATATGGGGCAAAATTATTTTGCAGCTACTAAAAAATAAACTTACTGCCCCATAAGAAATATTAAGACATGAGATAACATTCGCGCCCTGAAAGAATAGTACGTAGAAAGTCCCTCCGACATGATATATCCTGCAAAGATTAACAAGTAGTTTAATGAATTGAAAATATTTGGCTTAGTACAGGAATATTTATTCTCAGGTTGGGGAAAGTCTTTGCACGACTTAAACTAGGTGCTGATTCACCGCATCCATCAAGCCCTGCTCACCAAGGCTGCGTTCATTTGAAATCGAATTGAGTCGATTTTCACGGAGTTTCAGCAAAATACCAGATTTTAATGAGTAATTATTATTCATTTTTTGTAAACGATCGGTTAAAAACAAGCACTATGAAAATATAGATATTCCTTCGTCATATGGTCGGCAATAGCGGGGCAGTGCGCATATTAGGCCGACTAGCTCTAGGCTAAAGCCGCCTGTCGTCTCATGAAGGCGGCGTCATATGTAAGCTTTCGCGTAGTGGTTTAAGGTGTGACCGATTGGTTTATGAAAGCCAATAATTTAACCATGTTCCGGCAAAGGGTAAAGATCATTTTCGTTGCTTAGTTTGCCAGACCGTCCGCCTCGATATGCTTGAATGAAGTCGTGTTTGTTAGGTTATAAATGTGGGAGAATTTGGGGCGACTACAACCAAAATTTATGACATCCCGTTTCTTGAAGCGTAGCAGCCTGCTTTGATTGCTATAGCGGCTGTGAAAATAAAATTCCGGATATATACAAGCTATGCATGGATACAAGGATCGTGCGTATGTCAGGAAGCGAATGTAGCGACTAATAATAATCAAAGCGGTTGCGCCATACAGGCAGCTTTAATCTCTTAATCATTTTTGGAAGGATGAGTTCACCATATTTGGTCATATTTTGAAGACTTTTTTAACTCGCTAACGCTATAACATCGCTTAAGAAAACACGTTTTTTAATCTATGAACTTATTTGACCTCACACGGCTCCTACCTGGATTAAAAAGTTGAGCTGTGATGTCATAACCCTTCAGCTTACGAGTGAGGTTCTGTAAAAATCGGACGTCAGCAAGGTCAGCTTTGCCGTACATAATGAAAGGGCCCATAAAGCCACTGGAGTCCCTGGTCATGTCAGATTCGTCGAAGTCTACATATCTAATTAAGAATACATGACATCATATTCCAATACCAGCTATTACAAAGCATTCATTGAGAACATGTTCAAGTTGCTTGCTATGTATATGTGTTATATAGATATATATGCATATAAGTTGGCGAGCACTGACTTGTACATGTCCGATATGAGGTTGATGATCCGGACCGGTCTCTCAGCGCTTTGCTTCTTCATCTTATCCAGGAGCAGGTTGGTGAGGAGGAAACGAGAGAAGTAGTTGACGACAAAAATGCGATTTATTCCATATTTGGTCATGCCCTCCAGTACCATACCTGCATAGCCATATGTAGATGAACATTTTAAGAGGTTCCATTGTGTTCGTTTAAAATGAAAGTTTATTGAAAATAAATAGATTATTGAATCATAATCACCTGCATTGTTGAGAAGATAATCGAGATATTTTTCGCTTTCATCAAATTCTTTTGCAAATTTTCTCACAGAATCAAAATCTTCGAGATCAACTTGCATTGCTCGAACCTAAACACAAATTAAAATTTATTCTCAACATCATCGTGATAATAACAGACATCACATACCTCATGGTTGCCGCTTTCTTTAATAATTTCATCTTTAACTTTGTTTGATTTCTCCAAATTCCTCGATGCGATGACAACACGAGCTCCTCTCTTGGCAAGATCCATCGCCAACAATCTTCCCATCCCGCAGTTTCCACCTGAATATTTCAACATTGAACACGACAGCTAATTGAGTTATCGAGCAGTGTCAAATACTAACCAGTGATAAGAACGGTCTTTCCATTCAACTTCTTGTCACTTTCATAAATCGGTCCTTTCTTCACATAATTCAACCAGTAATACCCAACAACCGCTGCAATGGCAGCACTCACCAGTAAATTGAACCACATTTTTTGCATAAAATATCCTTTCAAAGCAAATTTAAAAACATTGAATCGCATTTAAACTGAGACTGATTTGTTTTAAATGTGTTTTTAGAAATATATTTCAAAATGTTTCAGCCACGATAAGTGACTTCGTACTGTTTAGTATCAATGTTTTGATCAACTTGTGATGTATTTTTATTGTTATTTTAGTGAGGTTTGGATGCATTTCTTGTTTTACGCTATTTTTAATGCTGCTTTTATTGACAGATAACATATGTTGTTGAATTTATTCTGCTAATGTTCGGGTAAATGTTGTTAGAAGTCAGAAGAACAGAGATTGGTTATGTGACGTATAAACGGTCAGGGTCTGACACCAAGACTTTAGCGTGACATATTATCCGTTCCTCTTTTGGCAACACCAGAAAGAAAATAAAAAATTAAAAAATCTTATAAATTATTTTACATTAAACAAAGAAAAAATTGCAAAAAATTAAATGAACTTGCATTTATGATAAAATATTCGAAATATTTTTTTACTTTCATCAATTTGTTTTGCAAATTTTCGCACAAAATCAAAATCTTCGAGATTTAATTGAGCTGCTCAGACCAAAACACATTTAAAGATTGTTCTCAAGTTCACTTATCTGAAGGTTCCCGTTTTTAATATTTCAACTTTCAACTTGGTTTGATTTCTTACTTTTCGATATTTTTCACTCATTCCCATTCCACTAAAAACTGCACCACATCGACACAAGTCAACGCAACTAGGGATACTCTGAAAGAAACTGAAAGCATGATTATAAGCGCTTCTACTTATAGAATGAAAATAGATGCACAATATTGGGTGGAAAAGGAAATTGCCCAATCAGCTTAAGGAAGCATAAACACTGCACAAGCCCAAACAGGACGTAGGCCAAGAAAATCTTACGCCTGCTTTTAAGACCATATGCCTTTAACGTACTGAGGAGAAATATTGATCACGATTTAGGAATAATTATTGAAAACATGTATTCTAACTAGAATGAAACGTTTATATATAAACCGATCTAAAATAATTCACCCTACTGCTAATTTACCGGCGCATCTCTGAAGAGAAGTTGATGATCCTAATTTGGTGAGATTTTCCTCGCTTATTTCAGCAACACTTTTCACAGCAACGTCTAAGAGACTGAGTTGTTTTAAGGCAGGGGTGTCCAACTATTTTGGCCAAAGGACCACATGAGATTTACGAATGATTGCGCGGGCCACTTAAGTGTTTACTGCTAATTTCTAATTCAAAACCTCACACCAAACTTCTAATCTTAGAAATAAATTGTGATGCAATTAAATTAACTTGAACAGTTGTGCAACCCTGCACTAATGACTACAATAATATAGATCTATCTATTAGTCATGTCGTATGTAACTAATTATATTCTATTTTAGGACTAGCGATTGTGTTTTAATAAAAGCCTTACTTATTTTTGATTTTATATCTGAGTTCCAAGGCCATGACACAAAGTATAAGGCAAAATGGGACATACGATTGCAAAGCTCTTTAAACCAAGCAAAGAATAAGTATAGGATAATCAGAGAGAAAGAAAGCGCTTCCACGACCACCATTGTCGTTTTTGAAAGGAATGCGCTGGTGTCTGGAACGCTCTGACTACTCTGCTCTGCTACTCAACTTTAAACTGAGCTTCCAAAGTTCTCCTCTGGCAGTTTCGTTGATGGCGTGGGATTGTAGTTCTGTGTGTTTGCATTCCATGAAATATCCTCCACTATGTTTCACCACATCATCGTCCAACACGCAATACAGGGTTATTTGTGCCCCATAAAACACGTTCCTGATGATAGAAAGAAGCTTTACATCTACAGTCGATGCACGGCCTAATAACAACTTAACTTGCATTGCAGCTCACCTCAGAAAAGGTCGAAACATAATTTCCAAGTTACATTTACACATTTGCTCTCATCGGAAAGAAATTGAATAATTTACACTGAAGAAATGATGAAGTTTTCTAAATATGTGATGGAAGAACGTGAACCTATGTTAGATAAAACAAGAAAATGCCCTGTAGGGTAAAGAACCATAAACAAACCTCAGAATCAAACAGGACATAAGAAGTTCCTGTATTTGGAAGTCATTTGCTTTTAGTGCATACACTGAAGAGGAATATTGGTCACGATCTAAGTAACCGATGTTTACTGAAAACAAATAATTTGACTCTGCATTGACCTGAGTCACATGATTGGTATTATGAGCTATATTTATGTTATTTTTTGATGTCTATGTCTATGTTTATGTTATGTTTTATGAGTTATGTCCACTATTATACTGTAATTTAGTCCTACGTGTGTTTGTTAACATTTGTTATTATTGGAGCTGTTCGTTGCTTCATTTTTGTTTATTTGTCTCGAGTTTTATAACTGCTTGCGATCTGACGCATTTTTTCTATCATATCCATGTGCATTTGTTTTGGCTTATTTCTTGTGACGCGTTATTCCGCTACCTTTGATGAGAATTTATCTGGTATTTAACGCCTATTGTTGATTAAAAATTAACGCTTGTTTTTTTGCGACCAACATTGATTTTGTTTTTTCTTTGAGGCTCTGCAAGTTTTTTGTACATTAGATTCGTTCTAGGGTTGAGTTTTTAGTGAAGGACAAAAATTAAGTGCTGTCAATTGAGGTTCTTTTTAGAATGGATTTTGTCATTTCAATAAACTTTTGTGCCCGAGCTTCCTGTGCGTTTTAGTGTAAATCTTGTGAAATTTCTTGTGAATTTGAACAGACTTATACGACAACCAGCACTACTGTGCCAGATCCCATTAGTTACATTACCTTAAAACAACTCAGTCTTTTTAACCGTGGCTGTGAAAAATGTTGCTGAAATATTTGACTGAATTGTAATAAGCGAGTCAAATCTCACCAAATTAGGATCATCAACCTCTCTTCAGAGATGCGCCGGTAAATTAACAGTAGGGTGCATTATTTATGATCAGTTTATATATAAAAATTTCATTCTAGTTAGAATGCATTTTTTCAATAATTATTACTAAATCGTGATCAATTTTTATCCTCAATACATTAAAGGCAGATTGTCTTAAAAGCAGGCGTAAGATTTTCTTGGCCTACGTCCTGTTTGGGCTTGTGCAGTGTTTATGCTTCCTTAACCAGATTGGGCAATTTCCTTTTCCACCCAATATTGTGCATCTTTATGCACAAGCTAGGTAAAGAAAATGATCTTTACCACTACGCGAAAGCTTGCATATGACGCCGCATCCATGAGACGACTGGTGATTTTAGCCTGTATAAAGCCACTTGGCCTAATATTTACACACTCCCGCTATTGTCGACCAAATGACAAAGGTAAATATAGTGTTTGTCTTCAACCAATCAATTACAGAAAAATGAACAATAATTACTCATTAAATCCTGATATTTTACAGAAAATCTGTAAAAATCGATTCAAATCGATTTCAAATGAACGCAGCCTTGGTGCGCAGGGCTTCATCGTTGACCAATCATCGTCGGGTTTAAGTCGTGCAAAAACTTTCCTTTGCAAAGCCAAATAGTTTCAATTCACTAAACTACTTGTCAATCTTTGCAGGATATATCATGTCGGAGGGACTTTCTTCGTATTATTCTTTCAGGGCGCGAATGCTATCCCATGTCTTAATATTTCTTATGGGGCAGTAAGTTTATTTTTGAGTAGCTGCAACATAATCTTGCCTTACATCGGTTTGGTTACTTAATTAAATCCGTTTAATCAATCCGAAACTAGCCTAAATTGAAATTGTGCCGTTTGGGCGATATTTTAAAGTGAAGTTTCATTTTGGTTGAATTTTACAAAATTCTTTTCTCCCAGGGACGCCTACCACGGCTACCAACCCTACCTTAAGCTTGTTCTCGATGACTCTGTGGTGAAATACAAGGGAAGCTTCTTTAATACCTGGCACCACGAAGAATGGTTGCCTCACGCCACGGATGAAAGCGCCTGGGAGCCACTGCTGAGAAAAAGCTTGGAAGTCACAGGCTTGTCGTCGACATAAATTATTATCAAATGAATCAGCATCGATGAAAGCAACTTGTAATGAAAGCGATCGATGCTTGCATATTTTCATATTCCAGAACTGTTGTATGTGGTCATATTCTATAATGCTGAATATATGCTAGAACAATGGACCAGTATTGGTGGAAGTAATACAGGATGTATTGAAATGAGACGCATTTTATTATCTTCTAGAACAAAAATAAAGTTCCATAATTTTCGGAGTTTATCTTGCACTTTACAAGAATGTTTAAGTTTCGAATTACACAGACATTATCAGTTTGTCAACATATTTGAACTTTCGCTTTGGTGACGTTTCAAAACTTTGAAGCTTTTCGAATTTAATAAAATAGCTTAATTTTAACAAGTTTCTGATTTTACCAATCCCAAATTATCGCGTTAAACTCTAAAAATAACTGAATCTTCGGTGACTCAAAGATCCTCCCTCTCTTTGAAAGAGTGAACGACAACTGACTCTTTTCAAAGTAATAAAATTTCACTAGCACAATAAGTGACGTTCACTCTATATAAAAGGTAAAATAGCAGCCAGCTTCCAAATTTTACGCAGTGGAATTTATTACTCACATGACTTCAGCGAATATTAAATTCGTTTCACTTAAAAATGCACTTAGAAAACTCAGTCTATGGTGAGATTCGCGTACAAGTCAGTGTTCGGCAACAAATACAAAAATAGTTGCTGTGACGTAGAAACCTACAGATCCTGTTACTTCCCATAATTTTAATGCATTAATAAAAAACATTATTAATAATTAGATACGCAGAAGTCACCGAGTCTGGCATGATCAAAACTCCAAAAGGGTTCATTGACATGTTCACAGTCACCGCCCAAACTGATCTCGCCAACATTCAGTTCATGCGTAGCCTCAGTCGCCAGGACAACGGCATCACGACTTTTAATTTCAATCCAGGTAGGTATTGTGTGAGGTCAAATAAGTTCATAAATTCAAAGACCTGTTTCCCACTCTGTGATGACCTTGACTTGTTGAGCTTACAAAATAACCGACGATCAAGTGCAGCGAATCCAGTCCAGGCCAATTATGATCATAGGAAAATATTTGTAGACTTCACAGCTGCCTGCGACACAATATGCCGTCGCAGGCTCATGATCAATTTGCGTCTACTACGATTGAAAAGCAGTCATTCGAGCAATACAAGTTGATCTCGAAGATTTTGATTCTGTGAGACAATTTGCCAAAGAATTTGATGAAAGCGAAAAAATATCTCCGCTATTTGGTCAACAATGCAGGTGATTATGATTCAATAATCCTTTGGACCTTCACTATGGATGCCAGGTCACGTTTTAAACGCTGCTGGATGACTCCGTGGCGCGATACAGTGGTGGTTTATTTAATGATTGCAGCCACAAAGAAGTGCTGCTGTACGCCACGAATGAAAGCGCCAGATTATCGCTATTTAGAAAAAACTTGGAAATCACAAACTTTTCGTTGCCATAAATTATCAAATGAATCAGAATTGGCGGAAGTAATTCAGATTAAATTATCATGGAAGACAATCGACGTTCGCATATTCTACAACGGGAACAATATTCTTCTGCAATAAAACTATTAGGGAAGTGATTTTACATTTTTCGACTGTGATAATTTATTTATTCTAATTTATTTTATTCTTATATATTCTAGAACGGGAACGTTGACTCTCCTTTATTAAGTAGCCAAGAAACTTTACATGCTATTTGTTGTTACTGTACAAACTATTTTCACAAAGATTTCATATAAGCTACCGTCCCACCTCACAACTTTCGAAAACTATTCGCGATAATCGCAGCTTTCTCAGCAAAGCTAACAACAACATCCGCGCTTTATGACCAGCTTTTCACTTCAAATTCTTCACAAAATTGGAATCTTTTTCATTTCGACAAGAATCTGTAGAGACACAAAAATCTTTGAATCGGAATCGCGTTGCACTGGAACGTCTGGGGACCTCATCACTACCAGAAGTTGAAGAGATTTCAGGATATTTCGGCCCGGGTGGTAAGACATAAAAGGTTAAGCGTTGCAATGATGACCACTTAAGGTGGCTTGGTTTGGTTGGGCTCTGTCCCAGGCCACTTTCCTTCCATGATCCGAGGTGAAGAAACGGAACAAAGCTAATAACCTTAATAGCAGCAGCATGAAGTTTCACCTGAAAATTTGTTATTGTTTGTGTGTTGTGGTCAACATAAAAATGTTTGTTTGTTCAATTTCGACGACGATTGAAAACCTCTGCGGCAAATATTCTGACTTTCCCGATTTTTTTCTCTTTCATACGTCATAAGTTGCTAGGAGCTTTTCCGCTTGATGACATCAACATGTAGGGATGGCGTCAACAGTTCGGGTGAGTACATCATGACGGGGACCACAGATGGGGCAATACAGTAAAATGTTTAGATTGACCGGTAAACTTATAAAACTTAGACATATACCGAACATAGATAATTAATTATTCAGTCTGGCTTGTGCCGCCGTGTGCCGTGTTTGCTTCTATTTTGATCGTGTAGTAGATGGGCTGTTTACAAATCTCTTTGTGAGTAATCATACTCTGATACATATCATAGCTTGCACTGTGAATGCACAGCGAGGAAATGACGCTTGTTATACGTAGCTTGTGTGCGTTTCCTGTGCCTCTTACCTCACATTAAGGGTTTTTCTTCATTATGACGCTTTTTCCTGTATTGCATAAATGGTTTCTAGAACGAATGCTTAGTTACGTAAACGTTGATTCACATCAGAAAATCATTTTGCCTATTGTTGTGTAATAGACACAACTAGAGATTAACAACAGAGCGAGATGGTGAGCTCCTCATGAGCATCATCAACGTCGTCAGACTTAATTAAGCTTTTCAACTTCGCAATGTCAAGTGTAAGTGGGAATCACACCGCCCTCTAGCGTTAATGGCACAGAAAATTCCTTATCCCTTGAGTGCGCCAGTAAACCTTTCCATGAGTCCAGCATTGAGTCCTGCTCTTGAAGTTGTAATTATAGACAGAGCGAAGTAACAAGTCAAGTTCAAAATTTGTAGATTTTCTTGGAATAATTTCTATCCGGTCTCACAGAAATCTAAATTTCCAGATATTTTCGAATCATTCCTAAAAGTTTGACTTTTCAACTTTTATGTCAAATTCAACACTTAGTACAAATTTTGTAATAAGTTAGATTTGTTTTGCGGCTTATTTAAACAGTTGTAGTGTTTCCCCTATTGTGATACTGTGGAAATAGACGTTTTTCTGATTCAGGTTATGTCGTCACATGAGCACGGTTTAAAATGAGCGCAGATAATAATCAGAGAAGCAGCCAATACGTAATATGTAGTGACCAATACTGGTTTAACATCATTATTACATACTGACCCGTCAAAACCGGACCCGAACAAAGTCCGGTATTTAAAATTTTAGGAATCCCCCTTCTACCGGACTTAGAAAACAATATCGGGCCGAACTTTTGAAAACTCTGTTGACTTCGACGCAAAGAAAATTGTTTAAGTTCTCTGTGTTGCTGCAAGCCACATAAAGACGAATGAATAGATCTGTCGGCATCGTAGCAACCAATCGTTGCCCACAATTTGTCTCTTATTGTTAACAATAGCTTTACTGTTGCGTCATAAAGACTGCATCAAGTTGGTATTTAAAGCAAAGTTTTTGATCTTTTAATCTGACTTAATTCACATCGATCAGATAACGTCATTACAACGTCACAGTGACACGGTCTGTTGCGCATACAACGAAAAGCAACAGCTTGTTGTAATAACGTCATATATGCCGGTTAACAAGACGATTGAGCCCCAGTGAGGAGAAAGTAAATTTTGGTATCAAGGTTGTTATAAAAATAGAAATAATCCATTGCAACATTACGTCACAATATTTTATTGTTTGGTCATAATACAGTTTTTACAACAGTTTGCGTTTCAGGTGGTAAGTGGTGATTTCTTCACAAGCTGTCATCTGCAATCATGTTGGTATTTACAACATTGTTTGAAATTCGTCTCAAAGACCAACCCGGTAATTTGCTATATGACGTAATAAAGGTATTTTAAAAACAAAAAAGAAAAGTATTTGATCTCTTGTTGTTTCTGTTCTTCAATGAATCACCGACGATGTTATGTGATGTTTATTGATATTCTTCGAGCAGAATTTTTCGTTGAAATTTGGAGGAAAATTGAAAGTGTTTTAAAACGTCACAAGTTTTCACGCTCGCAAGCATCCATGACTGAAGAATTACCTCCGGTGTGTTTCCTTCAAAACGAAGGTGATCCGAAGTAAGTGTTCCCATAAAAATATGCGATGCATTAACTTTGACGCTAGTATGAGTATTGGGTTTAAGGATAAGTGATTCGGCCTGGTTGTTGTTTCAGAACCACTGCCCTCGTCACATTCGCCGATCATTTTATAACCATCGATTTTAATGAGATGTCTATTGATCATGACGTCACAAAACATCGACTCGTGAGTGACGTCACAGATAATTTACAAACGTAAAGTTTTCATTGTAAAATTTATCATTTTGATATTTAGTTGGCCAAAAATATACAAAACGAGCTGGAAGATGTTCTACCACTTTGCGCCATCAAGAGGTGAGCTTTCTTTATGCTTAATGACCACTCAATGGCGCTTTTGAAAGCATTCTGTTTCTATCAGAACGACTCCGCTACAGCGAGGAAGAGAGATCTGGCAATATTCAGAGCTCGGAGACGGACGAATAGCAGAAGATGATTACGCAGAGATCTTGTTCGATGAGAGAAGCGATTACCAGCAAGTCACCATCGCGCGTTCTGAAGAATACGGCAATCTACTGCTGCTTGATGGGCTCGTGAGTAAGTATTGTGCGCTGAAATGGCAAAATTTTACTTAAAATGTGCGCTAAAATTCCAAATTTGCTCGAAATGTGCGTTACAATCGTAAATTTTTTAACGTGTGTTGAAGATCTCTCGGAGAATGACGACGTATACACGAGAACTTTGATCGGATTGGACGAGGGGTTCCGCTTCGACGATCAGACAATCCTCATCCTGGGAGGAGGAGACGGGGGTAAGACCAATTATGACGTAAGATAAAGAAAGAGAATAAGTAATTAACACTTCCTACTTCTCCAGCTGCGCTAAATCAACTTCTCCAACAATCTCCTGCGATGGTGACGATGGTTGAGATTGATGACGTAGTTATTAGGGGTTGCAGGACCCATCTAAGGGGGTGCTGCGGGGAATACCTCGATAGTTACAGGGGTGAGAATTACCAGGTGGGTAAGGAGCAGAACATCATGAAAACAATTCTTATCTAATTTTCTCGAATCTTCCGCAGATAATCATCGGCGATTGCATCGAATTGTTACGTCACTATGTGAAGGAAGGGAGAAAGTTTGATTACGTCATCAGTGACATCACCGACATTCCGATAGAAGAAAAGAGTGGACCAAATAAAGACAAGGTGACGTCAAATTTGACAACATAGTGTTATACGAACTTGTTATAACTTTTTATTTAGAAGTCGCAAGTTTTTTTCTCTGACGTCAACCACTCAATCTGGGGATTTTTTCGTGACGTTTATGAACTCTGCTTGGAAGTAACCCATGATAGCGGATACATTATGACGCACGTATGACGAAACTGCGACGTTTTATATCTATCTTATCTAACGTAATAACATTCCCTTGGTTTTATCATATATCGTCACTTATGATGTCACTATAGGTAGGTGCGTCATCAAACAAAGACTTGACCGAAAGTTTCAAAAAAGAAATTGCGAAACTTGACAAAAATTTGGCGACAAAATATATTCACAAGCATGTTCCATCGTTTGAAGAAAGGTGAGATGCAATTGTGACGTGATAAAATGGTTGTGACGCCATCAATGCTAAAATGTTTTTGAATACTGTATGCTTTATTCTAACTTACCGAGGATGGTTGATGAATACTAAATCGTATGAACCAATTTAACCAGGTGGACATTCTGTCATATAAGGAAAAATGGAGCTGCTGACAAGAAATGACGTAATAATGGAATATGCTCAACACTGCCACACAGCGGTTGGGACTATCGTTGTTTTATCGAGAATTCAACCAACAATGAAGTTAATTGAATGACATTTTACTTTTGAATGCATTGAATATGTCAACATGTGTGATGACTTATAAACTTCTTTTAACCTTTGGCACTTTATGCGGAATTTAAATTGCGAAAAATTTGTCACAAGATGTCAGCACAAGCATAGGATTTAATGTTAAATATGACGTCATAATGAAGGAGAATAAAATCTGAGTGACGAAAAAGTTTTGTCGACACAGTCGCCAAAAAACTTAGAATGAATCTGACAATTGGCAGTAAATTGTCGCGATTTCGATCGAGCCGCTCGATAATTCGCTTTTATCGACAAATCTCCTCAAAATAAAAATTTATCTCTTTCCGATCAAACCAGACATTGTCGGGAAAGGCGTCTGCGTCACAATGGCCCTTTGTCTTACGAGAGTTGCGCTTGGCTGCTTTCGACAGAGATCGGCAAATTATTTCTGTTTTGCTCTTTCTGCTCTAACTACTCGCTGTGTGACGTAATAAAGCAATAAAGCGTCGACGAATGAGATGAGTCAGGTGTCGGCGGGTTGTGGGACGACAGTTGCAGCAGAAGCAGAGTCGCGTTGGTTCGAAATGAACCAGAGACGATTAAACGAGTTGTTCGCAGTGAATGGCAGATTTAAGCAGCACAGTCACGCTGAATATCTTTGGCTTCATTGTAGTGTCCGCGCAGGTTTCAGTCATTTATTTCGAGTGAAGGAAACCTCATTCGCTTCGAATTCCCTCAAGCAGTCGCCTGTGTGCGAGGTTTATAGTGACGTCACAATTCTGTATGCAATCATAAGCGCCGTTTGCTTGGTGCTGTGAAGAAATCTGTTCGCTCACTTAAACATCACAAAGGCACCGATTCAGACCCGAAGCGAGAAGCGCGATTCGTAAAAATTGGTCCGGTCGCGGTAGAATTAGAACTTTATGACCTTTGATTGGACAAGACGCGTTCATTTTAGCGATCTATTCTCGACCTACAGACCTGAACATTTATGACGTCACAATTATCTTTGTTAGCAGTTAAATAAAACCGTCGTCATAGGAGGAGTAGAATGCGTGGTTTTTTCTTCCTGATCGCGACGATTTTGGTGGAGGGGGGGAGTCCTCAGGTGGTGAAGAGGAACAGAGGACTGGAAGTCGCCAATGGCCGGATGGAGTACCTCGACGATGACGTTCTACAATTCAACTTCGATCCGCAACAAATATGCAAAGTTGAAGTTGTCCAGAACGAACCAATGTATCAACGTGTCGGCGTCATAATACCTGAGGTTGTTTGTGATGTCATAATAACTTTTGAAAATTGTTTGTTTACAAACGTCGAGTGATATTTATAAAGCTGGTCATGAATCTCCATCAGGTATTTGACTGCAGCTACCCCCACAAGTCTGTCAGGTACGAGCACAACGGATCGCCCTTTCTTAGGTCAGACGAGGTCAAGTTGAGAGCTTATATACTGGACGCCAACCAAACCATAGAGGTGCCGCTGCATGGTTTGCAGTGAATGGTTTTATGACAAGCACCTGCATGTTAAGATCTTTGTTTCTGCAGGAAAGCTTCGTCGTTGAAATTAGCATCGTCGATTCAAGATGCGACATTATTCAAATAAATGGAGTCATGTTGACGGTGCCGACTACCAGCAAGGTAGTTACCAGCTGTGGTTAGAATTATTGGTTTATGAAGTGTCGCATAAAACTCATTGAGTCTTGGACTAAATGTTGCTTACAACAACCTTACATTGTTTAAGTTATAGAAACCATTTTGATGAAATAAACCATTCGGTAACCAGAGACACCAGATATAACCATCCCTCACTTTGTTGAAGATGTCGAACCCGGTAACTCGTGACGTCATGCAGTTTGATTACGACAGAGACTTTGACACTTTGTGCGAAGTGATGGTTGAGAGAAAAGACTTCTTCCATTTCCCTGCCCATGGTCAGCTGGTCGCACCAAGCAACCAGACTTCACCAAGACCAATGAGCAGGTTGGTTTTTTCAAACAATCTCTAGTGGGGAAATTGGTTGATCTGGCGATGATGAAACCAGGAAAATTGGATGGATGATATTTTTGTTCCTGAGGATAATTCTTTTTCGTGACAGAGATGCAGAATACGCTCCTCTTGCGTTTGACTCTCCTCGCCTCTGTGATGAGTTCCTCCTGATGGGAGTCAGGTACGAGCATCTCTCCCCTCCTACTCCGGATGTTGATTACATCCCTATCCACGTGGTTGTCAAGGACAGGTAGACTTTAATGAACTTTAAGATCGATAAAAAAAAATAACTTTTAAAAACAAAGTTTCCGATTATTTCGTTGCGATCCTGTTGGTATAAATGCTTAAGCCATGGACACATTATAAAAAAGAACTGTCGATGAGAGCCGCCATTACTTACCGCGCTTGAAATATTTGAATTTAGACGCTCCATGAGAATCTTGCAGCAGGAGAGACACTGGCTCCCTGTGACCATCACGGATGCGTTTCCAAACCAACCTCCGAAAGCCAGCTTCTCAAACATGTATATCCTAGAGGCAAGTTCTTTCACTTCAGACTCGTTAACTCAACAATAAGTAAAACATCACCAAGACAGTTCACGATCCACAGGTGGACCAGTTTGTCGTCACCAATCTTCTTCCAATGACGGTCGCAGCCGTTGACGGGGAAACCCCCAACGAGAGACTGGTGTTCAACATCACAAAGGCACCGGAACAGGGATTTATGACGCACTTGAGTGATGAAAGCCAACCAATCACCTCTTTCCGACAGCAGGTGAGTTTTTAGCGAAAGTTTTAAAGATGTTACGTGATATGACACAATATGGTCATATGACTTTACTTGATGAGATACAATATTATGCATGATATTTCACAGGATGATAATATATTGCAAGATGTTTTTACCGTATGATCATAAGATTCATGACATTATACAATATGATGATGTGATGCATGATATGCTACAATATGATCATGACAATTGTGTAATTGTGACATAACAGGATCTTCAAGATCTCCAGATTGCTTACAATCCTCCCAACCGAAGCTTCTCTGAGCGTCAGACATTTGAAGTGGAATTTGTCGTCTACGATGAGTATTTCAGTGAAAGCCGACCTATGAAAGTAACCCGCTCATAAACAGGAATAATCAGTGAAAAACAGAATGTTTAAAATTTAAGATCTTGTTTAAAGCTTAATATTTTTAGCAGACTTGTGATAAGAAATGGAATTGTTTGCGATTATTTTAAAGCAAAAATACTGGAGCCAGGGTAGATTCAAAGACCTTAACATTTTGCTCCTGATTTAATTATTTCAATTTCTTCAAATACTTCAGTGTTTGTTGTCTGTGCGGGTGTCCTATACGAATGCGCCTCACGTGTCCTGGAATAAAGGTCTCATCATGCTGGAAGGTCAATCGAGGACAATCGACCATAATTGTCTCCAAGTGGTTGATAACGATGACATTAACCAGGTACAATGTGGGATTAATGCTGGTTATGACGCAAAAAACACCCTGTTCAAAGTATCATGAGATATCTATGGCCAGGTTCGCTTCATCCTGGCCGGGGGGATGCAGCGGGGGAGACTTTACGTCAACAGCAGACCCGGGTTCACGTTCCGCTGGAACGACATAGAAAATGGCCTCGTCTCTTATCACCATGACGACACAGACACGAGGAAAGATTTTGTCGTCTTCAGGATCACCGATGGCCTGCACAGGTGACAATGCAAGTCCTTATGACGTCATCTTTCCATTATGACGTTATAATACTTTTTACGACAGCACCCGTTTCAAGCTTCCGATAAGGATCCTTCCAAAAGACGACGCTCCTCCATTCCTCATCAACAACATCGTCTTCGAGGTCCAGGAAGGGCAGGTGAGAGATCCAGGATGAAAAGATGCGAGAATTCAAATTTATCAACATCTTCCGTAGACCATCATGATCCACCGCTTCATGCTGGAAGCGTCTGATGCGGATTCGAGCGCAGACTTCATCCAGTTCAACATCACAACTCCTCCGAGAGCAGGAGAGGTGCAGAAGAAGAGGAAGTGGGAGAGGGCCGGATGGTCGGTGGGGAATTTCCAGCAATCCGATCTCTACCAGGTGAGAGCATTAAATATATTGAAGACTCCTCAACCCGGAGAAAAGTTTCCAAAGAGATGTCATATTTAAGTGAAAACTATCAACCACAGATATGCATTGCACTTAGGGCTTAATATACTACAAGCATCTTGGTAGTGAAGAGTTTGAAGACTCTTTCGAGTTCCAAATGATAGACAGCAGTCGACCGACTCCCAATATTTCACCGACGCAACGAGTGTCCATAAAAATCACACCAGTCAACGACCAACCGCCGCAGCCATCGGATGGGAACTCCCTGTGAGTGAACTAGTTGATCCTTTTTATTTGATGTTAATGCCGCTGCAAAGATAAATTGGTTTTACGAACCAACCCATTATGGCTTCTTGCTGATAATATAAGTGAAGAATCACCGACCATCGCTCAAAGATGCTAACAATGCCATTGTTATGTAATAATAGTAAAACTTGCATCAAAGATCGAAGAGTTGGGTATATTTGGGCGCAAATTACAAACTTTCTGACGTAATAATCTTCGCAGGTCGCTGATTGTAAATGAGACTGACGTCATCCACATCAACAGCAAGGAGCTACATTATGTCGACGTAGAAGACGACCATTCTGATGTCACATACACAGTAACGACGCCGACGTATAGAGTAGACGGGACAGATAGAGACGCGGGACGTCTCATTTTCACGGACGACCTCGTCATGCTCATGAAGGACCCGTCCGTGCCCGTCCTCAGGTCAACTATGACATAATAATTGCCTTTATTTGAATCAATTGTCCTTAATGAATCAATTAATGATTTGATATAAAGTTAACGATAAATCGAGCAAAGTTCAACTTAGATTAATTGGTTATCTCACACCAAGCGCGCCACCTTTCGCACACAGAACGTTCACTCAAAGCGCCGTTAATCACCGCAAGGTGGCGTACATGCCCCCGATAGCGGACGTCGGCTTGCATCCGGTTGACGTCCAGTTCGTCTTCTCGGTGAGTGATGATGGAGGAAAAGCGCTGGATGGGAAGAAGTTTGTGATAACAATCCTCCCCGTTGATAACTTGGTGAGTCTCGTCCACTTTCGACTCGGCGCGATAGAACTCTGCTGTGGTTTCGATTATTTCAAGGAGGGTTCAATCGAATAAAGGTCGACGTTGAGCTCCGTCCGATAGCGGAGCAATGTAATGACAAATTAGTTGGTTTATAACTTCATAAGCTTGCCACGTGCTCCTTTTCCGTAATCATCCTTTCTTGCTCACAAGACGATGAAGAGCGCTTCTTATAAGTCGAACAACATTTTTAATCGATGCAACATTGGTAGGCTCCCAACATCAAAGTTACAGAGCTCTGCTTGAACGAGGGCGGAAGTGAGATCATCGCTGCTGATGTCATACAGCTCCGGGATGACGACACAACTCTGGAAGATTTAAAACTCATCTTGACTATACCACCACAAGCCGGAGCTGTCATGCGGGACAACTCGCCGTTACAAGTCGGAGATATCTTCACGATGCGGGACGTGGAGCTATTCAGGTCGGTGCCCGAACAAAGTTTGCCGGTTGACCAATGGCCACGTTAGCGCTAGGAGCAGCACAAAGTTCAACGGGAATCTCATGTTCAGGATAAGTTACGCGCATGACGGCTCGGAGCAGCATCAGGATGAGATTGAGATCACTGTCACCGATGGCAACCAAAACCACTCCGCAATTTTACCGATTAAAATGGAAGCGATTGATGACGAACAACCGACCATAACAAGTAATTCCCATCGACATCACATTGTTTTACCACAAGAGAGAGTGAGTGATAACATAAACGATATCTCAGGTGGGAATGGCAGCTTGGTGGTGGAGGAGGGAGGCGCTGCTGCGTTAACTTCTGCATTCCTCGCCGCCACTGACGTAGATACCGATGACGAGTCACTTATCTTTGAAGTCCTGACGCCGCCTCAGCTCGGGGACATAACAATTAACGGAGAGGTGAGCTCCGTTTTCATACAATCCGTTATTTATATGTTCCCAAACTATCTTGATATTATGATTTTCCGCTCAGCCAGCCATCACATTTAAGCAAAGTGACATCACAAACGGGCGCGTTTATTACACGCACAACGGGGGAGAAGTGGGAAAGTCCCCGATACAAGACATAGCAACCGTGATGGTTTCGGATAGAAGAGGTAAGATTGGGTTGGACATTTCCTCAATAAACCAGACCACAATAAACATCTTATACGCATTAAGGTGTGGCGTTGGACATCGACGGGGTTACACTGAGAACAAAGGATCTACGTTTCACCATCAAGCCCACCAACACTAGACCGCCAAGGGTAGCGCTGGGCCGGCGAGTGTTTCTGTGCGACGAAGGCGGAGTGCAGCCAATCACAAGTCATTACATCATGGCAGACGATGTCGACACGCCGAGTGCTAACTTAAGTAAGTTGTACGAATGACGTCATTGCTTTCTATCGTTCAAATTTATGGCTGCAAAGTTATATTAAAGTCCAGTTCAGTCAACATCAATTAATTTTAAAAAATCACCGGTATGTCAATCATAAAAGTGATATTAAACCATTCAAGCTTACCTGGTCACCTCCCCGCCAACGTTCGGGTACCTGGAGGACATGACTCCGAGACCCGGGTACGAGAAGACAATCGGGAAGATGACAACCTCCTTCTCGCACGAGCAGTTGATGTCCGGGTTCATCCGCTACAAGCAGTCGGAGCACGAAGGAATCGAACCCACCTCGGATCAGTTCTCGGTCGCGGTCACGGACGGACAACATCGATCTGCCGAGGTGAGAGGCAATTACAGTCGAACTCAGACATCAACCATCGTCATTGATGCTCCGGGATTTCGCGTCGATTCAACCCAGAACGACCCAACATTTGTGGGTTGAATCGTGCTCGGGTAGAGCTGAAAACCAGGCATTGTTTTGCTTTGATAAATGAGAACATAAAGTAACTGGATGGTAGAGTTATGAGTTTATGCTGTTGTTGGTGACAGGTTCCGTTCCTGATCTCGATAACTCCGCAGAACGATGAGGAACCGATCATCTCGGTGGAGAATGTGACTTGTGAGGAGGGACACATGAGGACGCTCCAGCTATCCATCGAAGATCTCGATCAACCTGAAGATGAGGTAAGTCATGTTGATTCCGGATGCGAGGATCAGCTCTTCCTCATCACTTTCCTGCTCAGGTCATGATAAGAGTGAGCCAGGAGCCACATCACGGGATGGTGATGGATGAAATGGAGATGCTGACAAGACTCCGCAGGGATGCAAACCGGTGAGCGCAAATCTAACTCTTTCCGTGTCTCAAATGACGAATGACGTAGTTACTTGTCTAGGGCACGAGAATACGCGTTTATGTCAGCAACAAAACAAAATCATCACCAGAATAAGTTTAAACTGGCCTGAATAATTCCATTAAAGCAACAAGTTCTGGCAACTTCCCATAATTAAGTAAACAGGGTCTTGGCCTTTTCCAATATTTTAAGTTTTATTCTGGAATTAATCTTAATCCTTTGACAAAAGTGACACCGGTTTCAACTAACCACCACCTGCTGGACACAGCAAAGCATAATATTTGTCAAACATACATCGCTTTGCATGCGCAGGCAGTTTCCAGGCAGGCACCCGATGCACGGCATGGAAGCCATGGAGGAGTTCTCACTCTACCAGCTGCATAACAACATGGTGTTGCCGGCGTACATGCACGATGGAAGCGAGCACCACAGAGACTGGTTCGAACTGAAGATTACAGATGGAAGACACACAAGGAGACAACCGATGGTGAGAGAATAACTCTGGGCCAGTTGCGGCATTTCTTGCATCTGAGATAAATAAAAGGTTCTGGGTAAATAAAAACTTTATCGAATTTTAACCGATGATATTGCAGGTGGTTGACGTCATTCCCATGAACGATGAGAGGCCAATCATCGCCCGGAACAGAGGAATAACTCTGGAGCTTGGAGGAACTCGGGTAAAATTTACTGCAACTACAGAACATGTCGACTTAAATTAGTGACAAATAGATGAATATGAGTAGAAGTATTCAGAGTGTAAGAAAGTGAAAGTAAATTTTCAGAAGATGAAGGCAAACTACAATAACTGTCTTGGCTTCCTCGCAGGTGATTAGTGGAGTTGCTCTTCAGACAAGTGATGACGACACAACTAGTTCAGAGCTTGTGTACGAGTTGTATTCAGTTCCACGCCGGGGCTATCTTCAACTTAAAAGTAAATAGAATCAATCTTATAAAAACCTGTTCATGTCATACCATGGAGCTAATATGGGAAGATAGGAGGTTGTGGTTGAACGTCTTTGCAAGTGTCTTTATCTTTATTCAGCTGACGACAACGTGACTTCCTGGATCAACCTGGATTACGGCGACACCTTCACTGAATACGACGTCGAGATGAACAGGCTGAGGTACAAGCATGCGAGTGTGCTGGGCTCCAAGGGACAGGTGGGAGCTAAATGGAAGCATCGATGCTTGATGCTGAGTATGTAGGCACATGCGACAATCTCTATCCTTGGACTGAGTCATTATCCCCTTGCCCGACGATTTCGCGCCGAGTCCCGGATATCGTGCTTTTGTAAAAGTTCCGATTCTCACATTTTGTTTGCAAGATATGGTCTAAAATAACTGAAATCACCTAATTCAAGGGCTTTTTTAGTTTTTGACAATTGGATATAGAGTATAGTACTATATAGTAAAGGTCATAACGGCAGAGGGGTCAAGGGTCGGCCAACTAAATTATTTAGGATCAATTAATAGACAGAGACATTTCGCCTAAACGGCATCATCAATATCTATGAGAAATATAGAAATAAAGTGTTTTATATCGCGTTGCCGGAGTTTAACGACAACGCATCATCACAAAATGACGATGCAGGTTTCTCAAAGCTCCAAAGAAACGAAATTTCTTAACGATCACGTGCAATCACCGAGCGTTGTCAATTTCAGGACTCGTTCAGGTTTTCGGTGACGGACGGCGAGTTTACAACCACGCGACAGAACTTCGTCATCACAATCGAACACACCAAGAAAAGCGCGATCCACGTCATCACCCATCCCCTGCGTGTCAACGAAGGACAACAAGTACGTTTTGTATGACATCATCAACTGATGTGGGTATTTCCCAATTTAAACCATTTGTCGAAAGTATCAATGAAGAAATATTTTAAATGCAGTTATTTGATGTTTTTTAGGTTTTTGTAACAACTGACGTCATTGTCGCCCGCGACGATTCGCACCGACCGCAAGAGATCACTTATGACCTCATAAGGCCACCGACACAAGGTCATCTAGAATACGTCACTTTTCCAAATGTTCCAATCGAAATGTTCACGCAGCTGGACTTACTGGCAAGACATGTGAGCTCGTCCTGCTTTACACAACGTCACAATGATGAAATAATGAGCAAACAATGAGCCTCAATCATGCATGAAACTTTTCCTTTGTCATCCCAGGTCGTGTACAACCACACGAGCAAGCTCGATATTCCTTTCGATACTTTCCGGGTGTTGGCCAGCAACGGGCTGAAGGAGCGGGAAGCGGATGTCAACGTCCTCGTCACTGCTGTGGACGCTGAACTCCCAACACTCTTCATGGACTCTCTGGATGCGGGCAGTGGTCGTCAACTGATGCTCTACAGCGGATCCTCTGTTGCCATTAGCAACATGATCATTAACATCGAGGACCCGGATTCAGCAAAAGGTGGATTTCTATTGGTTAAACCTGTGGCGAGTTTAGCACGAGACAGTGTGGCGAGCGCCAATGAGCGGTGAGTCTTCTTAAAACTTCTATCTCGGCACAGGCAGCTTAAAGCTGGTGTTGACCGAACTGCCTCAGCACGGAAGCTTATCAGTGGGAGGAATTAAAGTGAACGAGAGAAACAGATTTGTGACGCAACAAGATTTAGAAGGCGGAGACTTCACTTATCAGCATAGCGGTGATGGGTCTCGGATCGACAGGTTCATGTTCACGGTCACAGACGGCGTCCACACCGGGTTCATGTATCTGGGTGGGTGGAGCCGCATGAATGAAATCGCGACATCTTGCGGGGACTTAATTCTGATGAAATCTTAACTTCAGGGAGAAGGTGCGAAGAACCGGTGACGTTTTATTTGAAAATCGAATCCATCGATGAAGATCCTCCAACGCTGGCGATCAACAGAGAACCGACATCAATTGACGCATCAGGTAAAAATTTCACCGATATTTCCGGTCTACTTCGACCCACTGGAACTAAACGAGATTTTAGAAAATCATAAAACTCCCGGAACAAATTCATGCGACGTAATTTTCCCCAGGACGCGGCCGTGCCCCCTTCTACAAGATCCACCTCGACTCGAACGCGTTAAGAGCTGAAGATGCCGGAACAACCGACCCCAGTGAGATTGCATTCACCGTCACACAACCGCCCTCGTATGGAGTTATCAAGCGCGTAAGATCAAAGCTGAATGCGCGAACGAGCCATGAATTACATTGCATGGGGCTGACAGTTGTATGGTGGTGAGTGCATTGAGCAAAACACTGAATGAACCTGCAGGTTGGCGGCGATGAACTCGATGCGCTTCACTTCACACAAGACGACCTCAACCATCGCGCCGTCATCTACGTCATCTCAAGCAAGCTTGACGTGACAAACGACAGCTTCACTTTTGACGTAGAAGATTCGTGGGGAAATACCTTAACAGACAACAAGTATGACATCACAAAGCAGCGATTTTGTTGGTAGATATCCACGTCACAATGTTATTTCAGATTCACCATGTCCTGGTCCCGCATAGAAATGACGCAAGCAAGGCTCAAGGTCTGTGAAAATATCGGCTCCCTGTCCATCAGCATTCGTCGCTATGGCAACCTTATGACGTCTTCATTTTCCGGAATTAAGATAAAATCTGCTTCAGCAAAGTCCAGGCTTGATTTCGAGTCGAACTCGGCAAGTCAGATACAGTTCGACCCAGGTAGCGACAGAAAGTCTAACAGTGGTGTCGAGATTTCGACTGAAAAGTTGATAACTTGCATTAGTTGGAGATGAAGTAGTTGATGTTTGCGCAGATGTAAGCCACCGTGAGTGGGAGGTCTCCATCGTCAATGACGATCTGGAGGAGAGGAAGGAAAGATTTCTCATAAAACTCCACACACCGGTGAACTGCGTGTTGACTCCACGAAAAACTTCGACGTCAGTCGTGATCCTCGATCGATCTCGTCTCACTTGCTCGCCACAGGGAGGTAAATTTTCAAACAAGGCATCTTCGTAATTAACCGGAAACAGATGAATTATCATAAAACTATGTCCAGGTGGTCGTGGAACTAACAAAAGAAGAAAGAAAACAAACAAATTATCTGGGAAGGAAAATTCAAAGCAACTCCAACTGTCACGTGACGACTCGTCGTTGGTTCCGGGAAGTGCAGGTAACTATGGTAACGATATCAACACGCAACAAACAAGTCAACCGTGCTAAAGGTCATAAATTTCAGCCCCAAGGAAGGTGAGATACGGCAAGCTTGGACATGGAGCGACTATCCCACCTTCAACTTACTTCAGAAATCGAACGACGAGGATTTGGACGGTGAGTGACGTCATACGAGTGGTCTTGAAATCAATGAACATCTCAAATAACAATCGTCGTCATAATTTTAACTCAGTATCACGGGATTCTCCCAGCGACAGTGGACGAAGCAGATGAACGCTCGCTAGGTGTCCCGCTTGTAGGTAGATTTACAACTTCGTTGCAGAAAGGTTTGAATTCTCCGTCAACTTCATTGTCTAATATGGAAACAATTTTAAATATTTTTTCACGCGAACAGCTTTGTGAGACAACTTTACTCCATAGATTTGCCAAGACAGCCAACAGGAAGAGGGCGCTCTCCACCCCAAGAAGTCCAAGACGACCCAACTGTCGCTCTTAGGCAACCTGGAGAACCGCTGGTGCCACAGACATCTTATATGATTGTTTTCGCATGTCACTGATGCATGAACGAGGTTTGCTACAACTTCAATCTCGGTTCAACAAGCTACTTTATTTTTTAGTATCAGGGAAATTTAAAAGTTGAGAACTCTGATGCATTGGCTCGAGTCGTCATCCACGGAAGAAACGACGAAATCACATCACGTGAACAGGTTAGTGCCCAGCTACGTAGGACAGTGGCACTGGTTCGACACAACACGCGCTTTCCATCTTCGCTATGAACGCTTTAATCATCGAAGTTTATTAAAATTCCAGCAGCATGAGGGGACGGAAATCAACAAACCTTGCATCCTGACCACTAGAGGTCGCCTTTTCTACGATCCAGTAGCAAAGATTCTCTACCATTGTGACGGTGCAAAATGGGTGCCATGGAAACGGACCTCTCTCAAAAGTGGAAAACAGAAACTCTTGACTCAAAATTCCGAAGAAAAATTCTGTGAAGACGGGTGGAAAGATTTTGAAAATCGGTAAAATACTAACGCAGTCAACTTGTTATGATCTTAATCGATAATAAACCATTGAAATTTAAAACTTAGTTCTTCCAACAGATGTTTCCTTTTTCTCTCGTCTGGTCGATCTGAAATAAGTTGGAACGCCGCACAACGGATCTGCCGCGAAGAACATTCAGCCCACTTGGTGTCAGTGCAAAACAGGAAGCAGCTCAACTGGTTGTGGAAGTTGGCGGGAAAATCGCAGTTTTGGATCGGTGAGATTTCTTCCCACGCCCGGTCTAAGTCTTCCTCGCACGAGACAAAAACCAGATGCTCTCTTGCAGGTTTGAACAGGAAGCTGAACCCCACTGTGTGGGAGTGGGTGGGAGGGGATGAAGCGATCTTCACAAACTGGAAGCGGAATTATCCGACCAGCGAAGGTGGAGATTGCGTCGTCGTCGCTTCAAAGAAGAGATGGATGAACATTCCATGCGCGATGACGAGCACCGAGTCGAGATTCATTTGTGCGAGGGATCCATGAACAATCATCATCACATCTTACACGGCTGTGCCCCGTGCGTGCTTTTCAGTGATTTTATGATTTTTTCTTTACAGCAGTAACTTCTTTGTCTCATTCTTTAATGAGTTAATACTCAAGTCTATAAAACAACTGCCGCTGTTTGTAAAATAAATAAATACGAAGCCGTGCTTTGTAGAAAAAATATTGTAATCTTCCAACTACCTGAAAACAACTGCCAAAAACAAAACACATAGACATCTTAAAAGAATAAAATCTGACTAAAACAAAAAACTCTTTAACTTTGAACAAGATCAATAAAAAGTTAGTCGGGTCTGTCCGCTCGTATTGCCGGGAACCTTCTCATACGTCAGCAACTTGCGTTTGGCGTGCGGGGTCATCACCGCCGCCTTACCCCGTGCGGGGGTTTTCAGGGGTTGGGATATCCTTTTAACTTGGCCACAACCTGCAAGAGGAACATGTTACAAGGAAATCCAGACAATGATAACCGGAAAGTTAAACCTAACCGTTCCACTGGCGTCGTTGCCGAAACGCTTGAGCGATCCCGATATTCACTGAACCACTCGCCCCTTCTGCACTCGTCTCATCCAGTCTACACCCACCCTGCGTGATAAACTGCATGAGATCACTCGACGAAAACAACAACCACAATCTTCACCTACCATGTCCCATGCACCAGGGTGAATGGATGCAGTGGTTCTCTGGTGTTCAGCGCTGGTGTATCTGTAACGTAACAGTTGATATGAAGGTGCTGGTTCGATAACTTCATAACCAGAAATAACTCACAGATGCACGCTTCTCTGCCCAGAGCTTGATGGAACATTTGCATGAAGAGCTCGACGTGATACTGGAGAGAAATGAACAACGCGTCAATAGTAAATGATAACGCATTCACATGTTCCACATACTTGCGGGGTTCCACGGGGGGTGAGTTGGTGGCGCACATCTTGACGGGTTTCGCTTCACAAATTCCTTAAGTTTGTCCCTGGCAGTCTCCATTAATTCCAACACTCCGTTGTCTCCTTCTGTTGCATAACAATTAGATTATTGAACCATATTGTCATTTCACAATAACGACAATGTCATATGAAGGCAACTTGGACCTACCTTGCATGATGTTTCCTTCTAAAGCATCGGTGCGAAGTATCTCACCCATGTTTGCATTTCTCATCAGCCCGGGACGTGCTTTGGTGGGGTACAAGCCGGTGGTTCGGTGCGTATGGAAGTCATCGAACTGGAAGGAATGTTTCTCTGTGGTGCTACCGCTGGATGGCAGCAGACTAAAATCCTCGTCAGAAGTTTGGCGTAAACCTACATGATTGGTCATATCGTGATTCAAATTTGAGCGAACAAGTGCGGTCGGATCTTTCACTTCAACGCTTTGCTTCGATTTATTTTTAAAATCTGAAGATAGATGCCCAGCAGCTCGTGGGAACGGGGTCTTATATTGTTCAGGGGTAGATAAGGAAGCGGCATGAGAAGCAAACATGGCGTTGGTTGGGTGCTTTGTGACGTGGGGCACTTGACGGGAAGCTCTGTTCAACTTTGTCACGTCACAATGCCAAGTTGGGTCTGCTGTAGGGAAACCCCCATTCACATTGGGGACGGAGGAGAATATGTGCTTAGTGGGATCTTTTGCTGGGTTAAGATCTATTAAGGGTTCCCTTCTCCTTTGTTGCGAAGTGGACTGTTGAAAGGGAACTCCCCTACTGTGATCCGATGAAGAAGTCAGCTCGAGTGTGGTAGGTTGCTTGGATGAGTTGCTGGGTGCCATATCAAACTTTGCTCTCTTGGGGAAGTTCTCAACTTGATCGTCGACCTTTTGCAACTTCTTCCGGAGATATCCTCTCGCCTGATGAGGGAATTCCCCTCTCTCGTTACCAACACGATGGTTGAATTGCCAAGGATTGAACTGGGCTTGGACACCGGTGGCTTGTCTGTGTCCACTTGCACCGGCTGCATTCACTGGTCTGCTCACTGGCCTTCCTTCTCCCTCCGTGCTAGTCCTCGCCGATGTTGGTCGGCTGCTCACACCAGAGGTACCTGGATGCATGGAAACAGCTGCTTGCATCTTCACTTCATGCTTGTCCTGCACGTAGGTGAGCATTTCCTGCATGTATGGGCTGAGAGTTTTAGTCTTGATTAATCCACAACTGTGACTAATCACAGAACCAATGCAAGCAATAGAAGATAAAAAACCTTCAGAACATTTTCTGGAACTCCTGGTAATTTCAGCGTCAATTGCTCTAAAGTTGACAAACAAATTTGCTCCGGCGTACACTTGGACAATATGAACTGTGCACTCAGCGAGTTCATGGAAGGTATATGAAGTAGAAGCTGCTCATTAGGAGACATTTGTGCGTTCAGCCATGACCTATTGTGATTTCATCAGAGCAGCAATTAAAACACAGCTCGTGACTTAAAAGCAAGAATTTCCTAAACAATCTAGACCTGTCAATAAAGTTTTTCTTATCTTCAATGTCTCCATTCTTGAAAGCTTCATCTAGAATGGAAGCGATTGTATTTGACAAGCTCTCTGTGCTAGAGCAAGCTGACACCTTAACCTGCAACAATATCAATGACTATGACTCGTAATAAGGTCGAGACACTGTCTCATTATGGAGGCTATGACTCGCATTCAGCTCTATAGTTGACAACAAAGTTTGTCGGAGCAGCCGTTATAACGAATGATGAAAGTTGTTAGTGGCAACATCACTCGAATGAACATATTATTTAGATTTTGTCTGACAAGTTTGAATATCTGGCATTTGCTGCCTGCCTGGCTGAATACTGGATTGTAGAAATTATGATCGTACATAGATAATTAGATATCTTAACCCAACTACTCGCACTACTCACTTGAAAATATTTGTTCGATGACTCAAAGTCGCGCACCGAAGCTTGAACCTTGGCCAGAACCACGGCAGCAGAACCACATCCAGACAATCTATAAATGAGAACACACAATGAGGAATTGATGCGCATCGATCAATCCGACAACTTACACAATCCCCGGGCTGACATCTTCACTCTCTGACGTCACAATGACATGGCAAGTGGAGAATTTTCTTCTGATTGTTGTCAACCTCCCGAGGATTGACTTCACTCTCTCATCTCCGCTCTCTGCAGAGAAAGATGCAGATGTAAGCCCCGCTACATAGACATCAAGTAGAACGCTACAAGTAGAATGAAAAGTCAATCTGCCACAGGGACCTTTCTTGAGGTTATTTGACACATTTGCGAGTAAGATGCAGGTTGTTGGGTCGATGATGATGTCTGGATGTTGCTCTGCTGCATCGGGGAGGAAGTTGTAATCTCGCTCCATTATAACTATGTCGTGTCTGATATGGAAGACAAGCATCACTTAATGTGTGCATGTTTGATGTATACAGACCACTTAGTAAGTGTGAGGTGTACATTGTCACAACACCACATTCATTGTTAAGTCACATATTGTCAGTTAAGCCAATGACAGACTGATACAGACGAAAGAGGACTCAGAAGCATATACCATTGTTACACAACAAGCAACAGACACCTGGTCTCGAGCAGATGAAGCAGGTTTCCGAGTCCGGCCACCATTGACGAGCCAACCAGGATGCATGGTTGCTTCTCTGGGCTTGGTATGGACCATTTTGTACCAGCACATGGTTGAGATGGTGCGCTTGTCAATGACATGCTTTCATCAAGATGGTTCACCAGATTCGGGCTGTTGTTGAAATGCATTGAAGGCGTCAGAAAATGGGAATTAAACCACAAGCAAACCAGGCACGGGGTGTCGATGTGTTATATATTATGCTATGTTATATGCTATATTATATGCTATGTTATATGCTATGTTATATGCTATGTTATATGCTATGTTATATGCTATGTTATATGCTATATTATATGCTATATTATATGCTATGTTATATGCTATATTATATGCTATGTTATATGCTATGTTATATGCTATATTATATGCTATGTTATATGCTATGTTATATGCTATATTATATGCTATGTTATATGCTATGTTATATGCTATATTATATGCTATGTTATATGCTATGTTATATGCTATATTATATGCTATATTATATGCTATATTATATGCTATATTATATGCTATGTTATATGCTATGTTATATGCTATATTATATGCTATGTTATATGCTATGTTATATGCTATATTATATGCTATGTTATATGCTATATTATATGCTATATTATATGCTATGTTATATGCTATGTTATATGCTATATTATATGCTATGTTATATGCTATGTTATATGCTATATTATATGTTATGTTATATGCTATATTATATGCTATGTTATATGCTATGTTATATGCTATATTATATGCTATGTTATATGCTATGTTATATGCTATATTATATGCTATATTATATGCTATATTATATGCTATATTATATGCTATGTTATATGCTATGTTATATGCTATGTTATATGCTATGTTATATGCTATATTATATGCTATGTTATATGCTATGTTATATGCTATGTTATATGCTATGTTATATGCTATGTTATTTGCTATATTATATGCTATGTTATATGTTATGTTATATGCTATGTTATATGCTATGTTATATGCTATGTTATATGCTATGTTATATGCTATGTTATATGCTATGTTATATGCTATATTATATGTTATGTTATATGCTATATTATATGCTATGTTATATGCTATGTTATATGCTATATTATATGCTATGTTATATGTTATGTTATATGCTATGTTATATGCTATGTTATATGCTATGTTATATGCTATATTATATGCTATATTATATGCTATGTTATATGCTATATTATATGCTATGTTATATGCTATGTTATATGCTATATTATATGCTATGTTATATGTTATGTTATATGCTATATTATATGCTATGTTATATGCTATGTTATATGCAGGGTTGCCATACCGTCCTTATTTCTAAGATTTGTCCTTATTTTAAAGGTCCGTGTCTTAGAAAATATGTTTATCCTTTTTTCTAAGAAATGTCCTTATTTTCACTTTCGTCCTTATTTTTAGGGCGAAGGTGGGCACTTTTGTCCTTATTTTGGGCATTTTGTCACCTTTACGATACCATTTTGTACCAAAGAGATACCAAAATTATGAACATGCAGATAGTGTCTTGTTTTTTTTTTTTTTTTTTTTTTAGGAACATTGGTTGCTTTCTCCTGTTGTACACTGTTTAAGGTGGTATTCGTCTTTCATTTTCTAGTCGTCCTTATTTTTGAGTTGAGACTGATGGCAACCCTGGTTATATGCTATGTTATATGCTATGTTATATGCTATGTTATATGCTATATAGCATACTTTTACTCACACGATGGAGTGAAATGAAATATGTGGTATGTCAAATTTATTTGCGATTTTTTCCCAAGCTGAGTCGGCATGGTATTCGTAATCGACAACAAGCGCAACAGCTTTCCAAGGAAACTCGTTGAACATGGTCTGTTCTGGTATGATGAGGACATTGTATCTGGTGGAAAGATCAAAGCTCGTTGCGTTTGTGTTCACAAATTTGTTTTGTATTTAAGTTATTTCAGCATCATACGCCTGAAGTAAAAACATGCTGCTGTGTGTCACCTCTCAAAAACTTTCAACACATCGTCCCTGTTGATGTCAACTTGGTCGGGACTGGCAGCAACAGCGTGCAACGTGTTGTCGCATTTGTTCAACTCTCGGCACAATTTGGAGAAGAGATAGCGACAACTCGTGCAGGAGATTACGAGAACCTTGATGTCCGACGCCACTTTCTTCCGAGATTCCTTCTCAAAGAAATTTAACAAAGTTTTCTTCACTTCAATGAGCTTCGGATGAATGGAGACCACCTTGCCAGTGGAAAATATAAACAATGTCAATAACGTTGCCTGTGATGATCATATCAGGAAAGAGCAGCGAGGTGAAAACAAACTTGCAAACTAAAACTGCATAAAAATATACTGCAAAGGCGTTTACGACACACACGGTAACTTTTTAAGAATGATTCGACCTTGATATTTCATTTCTAAGAACCTGCTGCTTTGCAGAGTCACACGTCATGGAACGAAGATTTTGCATCAAATTCCTGAAGAGATTTCTCTGGTCCGGCAGATCTACCAGTTCTTTGAAGCCACCATCTTGCTCAAGTTCTTGCACAGTTGTGTGAAGGAGAGCTTTATGATGTCACAAAGTCATTATGACATATGAACCAAGAAGTAAAACTTAAAGTGATGAACAGAAGGCAGCTTTAAGAATAATGAGGAAACCTCACCAAGAGCGGTTGTGTAGGAGACATGAACAATAAGATAGAGGATGGAGACGAGGATGTGGAGGAGCTTGGCATAGAGCGAGTTGCTCTTGTCCTTCTTGCCATCCGCTTGATCCTGGAATTGACATTTTGAATCAAGTCAAAGGTCTTCATAAAACTATGAAATTTTCAATTGAATGATAAAGATTTTAGTCAAAGCGTGCTTCAGTGCTGGGGTAAATATAACTTTGTATTTTCATGTCAATGATATTTTGAACAAAGTCCCAACATTGGCTTCGACACTGTACTTATGTCCAATGCATATGATGTCACAATTAGACATATTTTGTTTGATGAAGATATTGCAGCATTTGTAGTAAACTTTACACAACACCATAAAACAATGAACTGAAACTGAAAACTATATAAACCAGAACAATCTCACTACAAAGGAATTGAGAAAGCAAAATTTGAAATTTGTCAACACAATTTTGAATAATTTTTAGGTTTGGGCAACTTTTGGCAATAATGTTGAATAAGTTAGACAGACGGACAAAAATCTTTATTAGATTTCTTATTATGAAGCTTGGATTTTTTGGAACTAAGCCAGGAACTTCAGCAAACTATTCAACGATCGTCACAAGCTGCAATCCATAAAAAGTGGCTCCCTCAATCTAGTAGAAAGGTTCTCACCTGCAATAATTTGTCCTGTTGTTTCAATATAAAGCGGGATTCCTCTCGAGACATCATCAATAATCTCGTTGTATGTGATATGAGATTTCTATGGCAAAGTTTCTCAAGAAGTGGTCCGACCTCTCTCTCAATCATAAACATCATATTGACAGTGCGACCTGCGTCACTTGCAAGAATAAACATGGAAAACAAATGGAGCCACACGATGGTGGTATACACACACCTGTAAGACAGACGTCGTGTTTTCTTGAGAAGGATCTACCACAGGATGGCTCACCTCCATGTGTGTCAGGCATCCCACGTCTTTCAACTCTACTTTCATCTGAAAACAAAGTTTTTGTGAAATTGTATTTATCGGAGAGAGACCACAAAAGCTTAAATGGCAGTTTCAGAGCCAACTATTGAATCAAATTTTCAATACAATTAAACAAGACAATGCATTTACCAGTTTGCAAAGATTTCTTTTTACTCTCCGGCAAGAGAGTTGTTCTCTCAACATCTTTTTGCTGATTTTTGGCAAATCGGATTCTTTTTATTCCAAGGTTTTCACCGCGGCTATTAACAGCTGGGAGAGGGCCGGCAGATAAACCTGAGATATTTAAGAATAGTCGCCAGAGTTTGCTGACAATTTACGAAGGATGAGAAAGAAAATTCAACCTCTGTTGGTTTTCTTCCATGGAAGCACTTCAGTTTTAACTCCACGCAATCTCATGAAATCATCCAAGCGCTTAGTTATTGAGCGTGGATCTACATGTTCCGTCTTGACACTTAACTTGTTTTTTTCTGCATAAATATCATATTTAGAAAAGCAAGAAGTACACCCAGCAGCAAGATATCCCGCATAGCACACTGGCAGTGCAAAGACCTGCTTCGTTGAACTTGAGTGCAGGTTTCTGTCCACAAGCCTGGATCCTCTTCAAAAGATTCAATTTCTCATCACAAAGATTTTCATCTGTGATCGTGACAACGTCAGCAGATTCCTGCATTGAATGGAGATGTAACTTGGTAAGCCAGTGACATCATATAAACATAGTGACAGTGTCGTTAACATTTGAGATGGTGGAGGTTTGAAAACCTCACCTTAGATGTTTTGACGATGTTTCCTGATGAAGGCTTCAACATTGTCGTTGCCTGACAAGGTTTTTTATTTTCAGTCTCCAGGATCGAGCTGTGTCCCACGGTGGGCAGCTCATCTTCTCTGGCTGGCTTCTTATCAACCACTTTGCTTTCTTCTGCTGTGAAGTTGACGGAAAATAATGATTTATTTTCAGAGAAGCATTACTAGTACCACTAGCTGCCACATTAACTGATATTGCCAAAAATTTATAGCAAAATAATCATGAAAGGCTTGATACCATGTGTACACAAGCAAGTGTGTACGTTTAATTACTTACATACACATATATTCAAAGAACAGTAAGAAAAAATTTACTCATCAGCTAAACTACGACAATACCACTACACCGTCAGCCTCATGTGTTGAGTCTAAGTAATTGAATTCTAGAAAATTTTCGAGGGACCACAAACAAAAAGTCTTTATGTCATAAAGAATCAGCTCCGAATGAGTTTTGAAGCATCAATGTTAGTTTCAGGATGAGAAATTTTTTATTGATCAGGAAACTAAAGACTAAACTGTTTTTCCGTGTTTTTGTCCATTAAACAAAAAAAATACGCAAATAAAAAAAAAAAAAAAAAAAGGAAACTAAAGCATAGGGCCAAATGCTGCCACAAAATATTTATGGTTTCATTATTTACATTATGGCAGCGAACCTGAATCATTTAATGCCCTGATCAAGCAAAATTCCTCAGAACATTTCAATAATGTGACATCAAACAGCTGTGGCTCCAACGCTCTGCTAAAAGCTTCCTTTCCAAATTTTCTCCTCAATCTGTTCATGTCATCATTGGCGTGCATAACTGGATTCCAACATAAAGTGAAATCATTCAGATCATCGTCGCGCTTCAAGCTAAATATTTCTTGCAGAGATTTGTAATTCCATTCTGTTGGACTTTCAGCATTCTCCACTTCCACGCAAGGAACTTAATAACATAAAGGGTAAAGATAAAGAAAATGTGAACAAATATTTATCTGAGCAAACGAAAAGCTGCCAGTACCCATTCAATATAAGATTAACTGACCCTGAAAGAGAAGAGAAGATGTTGGCAGATGGTGGCACAAGTTGAGTTGTCTTTCAACGACGCTTAGTTGCTTTAAAACATTGAAATCTTCAACAACGCTAAACACATCAGTTAGTAGAAAGATCTTAATCACCAATGTGAGGCAAGTCTGTTCCACGAACTAACATATCCATATGTACAATATCCATATGTACAATACCCACGGAGCACGTACTGTTTCATGAAAGCCAAATCAGGGAAAGCATCATCCTCTTTGATGTGCAGAAGATTGCAAACTTCATCCAAACAAGGGGTCATAGTTGTGCAAGTTATGTCGAGAAAAAGTGGAATTTCCAACAAGCTTGCTTCGTCCTCATTACTCTCTGTGGTAGAAGGTGATTAAGTTCATAAACCACTCTGGTCAGGAATTTCTTCTTCGTTCGCGATATCTTAAAAAATATCAACCTAAGAAGGGGTAATCCTTACAGACCTGTGACACAGGGTTCAATTTCTTCATTTGTTAGAAGATTATCTTTCAAGTCGATATCTTCAATGTCTCCAGGAGTGCCAATTGATGACGGCATCTTTGCACATGACGCCAATTCACTGGCACAAACCATCATCACAGAACTTATGTCTTGCTGATAAGAAAAGTGCACAAACCTGTTATTGGTTACCGAGCATAACATGTATGATAATGCATTAATAACAATTGACCATGCTGGCTTACTTTATCCAGTGATAAATTATCATCCAGTGGTAAAACATTCAAATGATTAGTTTCATTTCTAAGATCGTTTGGAATCAAAATATCTTCATCTATCTCTTGTGATTTTATCATAAGAGGTGAAAACAACATCACATCACATGAAGCATCATGCAATCTTTCATGAGTCTCTTTCCTCGTTTCATAATGATGCTCAAATTTCACCAAATCACTAATGACATCATCAACTTCTTCTGTGGGGTCAGGCAGGTTCATAACATCTAACTTTGAGAGAAGAGAGTCCAGTGACAACAAGTTCTTTATGACATCATCATCCGTAGACAATGGTTCAAGCAACATCATTTCATGGGGAAAGTGTCGTATATCTTCGTCACCTGAGAAGTCATTGATGCGGGAGAAAACCTCATCAAGAGTTTGCTTTGATTTCAAAATGCTTATCATCCCGTTTTGGGGCTGGAATGATTCAGTATCCGAGGAAGGAACGGAGTCAGGGATAACTTCCTCAAATCCATCAGAACTGATGTGGAACTCGATTCCATCATAAACCAGGAAATTCCTCTCCAGGGAGCAGCTGCTCTTGCTCATTTCTCTTAATTCTTTCTTTGCTTCAGAAATCATCTCTTTGGAATCGATTGCTGGGAACCCTGTGAAGGATAAGAGCTTTGTTGCACTAATACTAAGGTTGTGCTGATGGTGACCCTTCTACCAAGCTTTAAACAATCCGCTGTTATACAATCAGTGCGCATTGAGAAGCTAATCATCAAATTAATCAATTATAATGTGATGAAAGTGATGAGCACGTCCTCCAATATGCTATACACCCAGAAATACTCACATATGCTCAAAATATCTGTTTATCATTGAAAGCAACATATAATTGTTATGTTAAGAAGTTGTATACACAGTGTTTTAACCAAAGCCAACCTTTCATCCATGGTTTTCTGTACAAGTTATCAGCAAGATTATTATTTTTATCCCCATCTAAGAAATGAGACGGGCTCGTGATCATCATTCGATTGATGTCTGCTTCCTTTTGGCAGACCACTTCGGAAAGATAATCCAAAGCCAAATATTGAGGCATTCTTGGTAGCTTCAGAAACCTTCTGTTGTTTGTTAACTAACAACCGATCTAGACTAGCTTTACTAGTACTTTTAAATAATAATGTACTATCTATGCACGTTTTCTACAAACCAATGAAAAATTTGAAAAATACATAACTGAAGTATTACAATGTTATGGAAAGAGACTATTTCACAGTATGCAGGTCACGCAGCCCATAGTTAAAGATAAAGGGGGTTAGAAAGTTTTATTGGAGTTAGATTTAAATTAGAAGGTAGATTTAGGATCAGGAAGGTAGATTTATAATGGCTATTGTACTATCTTATTGTTCAGGGAATTTCTCGCCCAAAACAAGCTAGAGCCTAACTTTCCAACCTGGCAGCAGAGCAAAGCTCAGCATCGGTACAGGTGATGTGAAGACAACTGATATTTGCAACTTTTCTTTACACAAAATAACCTAGATGCTTATAACCTACCCTAAAGTAGCTTTCAACAGGAAATTGTGCGTGTAAATTACAAAATTGCGTTCTTTTTTGTTATTATCGTTACCTGTAGCTTGTCAACAACTCTGATTAGGCCTAAGTCTAAAACTCCCGCCAGCAAGTCTATGCGTCTCATGTTTGCTAGTAAGCCACCTTATGCTAACTAAAAAATCTGCATAGTTTTGTGTGAATTAGCCTTTGAAAAAACTGGTCCGCTTCCTCCAGTAGAGACCAGGACTCATTAAGCTGCCTAAACAGACAAAACAACCAAAACCCCGGAAAGTTTCTTCAGACTGACCGTATCGTCTGCAAATTATCTCAAAACTGATACGGTACTTTATTTCATAGAGTAGATCCACTTTTCCAAGTTCGTTTCTAAATTATCATGGAGCAATTCTATGGCAGGGGAGTAGTTCTGATTCTGTAAAATCTTTATAATTTCAAGCCAAATAAGCCCAGGTCTATTCAACATCTGACAACCATAATGTCATTTATATAAAAGCAACTTAAACGAGTCGAGTTGGGAGATGAATTGACCAAACATCGGTTGCAAGTTTACGGGTTTGTGTCGGGTTTTTTCCATCTTGCAATTTGCAACAGTAACCTAAGTTTACCTGCATTGGGTTCCATGTTTTCCTATAACAACAATTTAAATTGATATATCAATGTATGAGTTAACAATTCATTTAAACATTACATATTATGTGATCACAATTAACAACACTAGATGCGAAACTTTGTGCACAAATTAACAACACGAAAAAGAACAATAGAAAAACCCTCTTAGAAAATTCAACTACAATTGTATTTGGGGTTGTTTACAAACCACCACACGATGGCGTAAGAGGAACTGTAGAAAAGAATTTGTCGTCTCCAGCGCTTCGAATTACTGAAATTTAGCTTCTGGAGACCGATCATTTTAAACATAGAGTAAACTTCACATTACGAGAAAACACATAAAACATCTCTGTTTGAATTATAATGACAGGTTTGAGACTTATTACAAGAACAACTTTAACCTACCATTAATATCAATTTTTTGAGAAACTGCGAAGTGCAGAAAGACGGATTTCTTTGTACACGGATTAGAATAAAGTTTCCATTCAGATTTCTTTATATGAGTTTGGGATTGTTTTAACGCTGATTCATGCCAATATTGCACGTTTCGAATCACTAAGAATCAAAAAACTGATGACGTATGCATGAAACCGCTTAATGAACATTGTTTCAGCCTTCAACGAACGAAGGTGAGCTAGAAAATACAGTGAATAAATTTCTCATAAAATCAGCAAAGGGCCCAACTGTAGCAAAATCACAAAAATAGGAATGTGATGTTTATGGAAAATGCAAACACCAATCATCGTGGAGATAAAGATCCACAAACTCGGAGTAATTGCTACTTCATAGAAGCAGAAGAGTTATTCTTGAAAGTATTTCATTAGAAAGTGGTGATTAGTATAACGAAACAAAATATATGACAAGGCAGTTGAAAGGAAATATCTGATCTGGAACTCATAGACAACAGATGACGTCATGTGGAAAATCAAGAATTGCCTTCAGACAAATACTTCCCTGAAAATTCAAGGGCAAAGGGTAATGCACAGTTCAAAGAAACAATTGAAGCGAATGATAAAACCGGACATGTTTATGACACCGACCTGATGTGAATCTCTTCTTGACCAATGAGAGCCGGTAACCCGACCCTGTAAGCTCAAACTCAACTCCGGTCAACGTTGAACCTTCGGAAACAAATTGTACTGCTAGGGTTGATGACCTGCTAGGTCCAGCTGCAAGGGTCAATCTGCTACACAAGGTACCAGAGGGTGACGCGGTCGAGATCGGGTTAGTCATCTTCCACGTCAAACGATTTTGTGAAGAATTCCTGAAATTTTAGCGAATTTGTGTAAAATGTATAAGACTTCATCAACACCAATAAAATGCATGAGACAAAAGACGATCGACAAACCATATTGCAGCTGGAGTTGAGTCTGCATTGGTGACCCCACCATCGACTGGGACGATAACCTGGATATTCTTTAAGGGGGTTGAGAAGGATTTGGAGTTGTAGCTGGAATATAATAAAGCGGGACATTGATGATATTTAAGCCGTTGTTTGACAACATTCTGTCAAATCATGGCACCAACCTGTAATCAACGTTCACTTCAGTCAGATTTTCTTCGAGCTTCCATCGACTTGCCAAATGAAGCGGAACCAAATCACGACCCGACTGGCTGTTCAACTGTAACGATAAACAGAGATTCCGTCAAACAAATCCCAGCTTCCAACAACACTGAGGCCAGCAAATGCAAGCCCATGAGGCATAAGTGGTAGACGGGCACCTGGTACGATAGAACTGACACGTTGTAGTACGGGGCGTTGGGGTTACTCTCGGTCATTTTCTTCACGCACGATATTAGCGAGGACATGTTGAACCAGAAGGTGCGCTCGGGCGAATCCGCTTGTGACGAATCACTGCACGATGCGGTCGCGGTTAAACTCGATGTGGCGCGAAAGTGCAAGAAACGTTAACGAAGAAATTACTAAAACCAGATTTATTTCAGCGGAAATATCAAAGTCTCACCTCAAGTAAGACGTCACAACCGCACTAGCGGCCAATTTATCGAGATAACTCACGTGAAGAGAAGCTTGGGGTTCGGGGTGAAGTCTTGTATCAGGGAAGCCCCCTTCACCTTGAAGCTGAGGGTGGCGGGGTTGGGGTTGGAAGTGAACGCTCGGATAATCCCGGCCGGGAACGAAATCTGAACTTCACCGGTGACCTTCACCATGCACCTGGACATAATAGACATCACGTTATTATACCAGCCTGCAACTTCTGACGTCAACAGCGATGAGATGACAAATAACAACTACTTAAGCCACCGACATCTTATAACAAGCCACCTGTCGTTGTTGTTTCCTTTGAAGAAAGCGTGGACGGTCTCTGTGAAAGCCGCAGCGATAGGGATCGGGTCGCCGTGCATCAATGTTAAAGGGCTCGGACCTCGCGAAGAAGAAAAACCATCCATGGGGGTTCCCCCAAATGATGACAACGAAGACCAACTCTCAGAGGGCGCTAGAGGGGCAGAAGAGGCTAGAAAGTGTGAAAATTTTCAAAAATAACATGACGATGCAGAAAATGTTGCAAGTTACGAGCAAGGGTGGGTAGAGTTGGAAAAATTCATCAACATGCAGAAATTTCAGCTGAAGCGTTTATATGACAACAGCACATGATAAAGAATACGACACCTCCTCACCTTTCTGTGGTTCAGGCCATGCAGCGGTCAGAGAAAGATCATTCGGTCGTGTCGTGGCTTCCTGTGGACTCTCCGCTGACGTCTTTGTCAGCTTCATGACCTCTTTGTCTGCTTCTTTGTCAATCGCTTTAACAAACAATAAACGATAATTCAAGGTGTGATGTCACAAGACTACAACAATCACATTATGAGATCACAAAGGACGTTGTCTTACATGGCATGAGTAAAAGATTGTTGAGAGATACGTTGGATGAGGATTGAGTCATCGAAGAGGAGAATTCTGCCGGAACATTCTTGGTGGAGGATGCTGCGGATGTGAAGAGACCAGCAAAGGAGTCGATGTTGTTCGCTGTGGAAGGAGCATTGTTGCCAAATATGTCAAAAAGTTCATCGGAGACAGACTTGCTTCTGAAATAAAATTTTGATCTGAATATGAAGGTCACACTCGGTGTGTTGAAGCGAGTCAAAAGTGCACGTGACTCAACGACACCAATAAAGCAGTCAACGAGAATGGGAGTGTGTTGAACGACCATATAAATTATGAAAGGAATGTAGGACTTGGTTGACCAATAAAAAGTTAATCATTTACAAACCACCCTGTTGGCGGACGTGGTGCCACGAGGTGTATTGAGTGTCGATGCAAACATCGTTAACTCAACTATGCTCGTCATAAATTGTCAGATAACATCAGTTTCAATAGAAATCATACGTAGTTCTTACTTTGTCTCAATAATCGGAGATTCTCTTGACTTCTTGCTGTTATTACTGGTGGCTAAACATAAACAAAGTGATGAAATTTCAAAACCACGAATGTCAATTAAATGAAAGAAAACAGAAATAAAATTGAAGTTTTCAATCCTCAACAAAATCAATGAGTTGATTTTGAATGAGACGACGGCTCAGGGGCATTCTTTTAACAAGACATGGTGCAGTTGTGTAAAAAAAACAACGTATAAAGCTGCAAAACAGGAACTCAAATAACAAAAATATAGAATTGTTTTAAAAAATACCCAAAATCACTTTAAAAAAACTGAATAATCTCGAACAGAACCAAGCTTGGACCCTTTTGTAAAAAGCTTCGTGCAAAATAAAAATTTTCATAAAAAATTCATGCTAAAACGAGCCCCATCCAACATACCCCTGCCACTAGATGGCGGTCTAGCCAGCCTAACCATCCCATTATCATTCAAAGTCGGACGCTCTCTCTCAACCTGGGACAACTTTTCATTATTGTCGTTGAAATTTTCATCAGATTTCTTTCTATGATGGACATCGTTGTCTTGGGCATCACTTTCATCAAAATGAGCCCACGCATGGTTGGTGGGTTGCGGGGGTGATTCTTCGGGAGGGGAGGAGTGAATGTCACTCGGGGTTTCAACATCGTTGATGGGGTCAGGTTTGTAGAGGGGTGAGGCAACAAGGTGTCGAAGAGTCATGTTCAGGACCACGTTGGTGTTCGTCGTAGTTGAGTGGTCGGCTCTGGGGCTGATCAGAGATTTCAATTTCGACGATTCTCTTCGGCTGTGGGGACTCCCCCCACTGAGGTCCCCGACTGATTTTGTGAGCCCCGAGCTGTCTGACGACCAGACCCCGTTTTCACCGACAAAGGCCTCATTGTTAAACTGCTGGTGGTCGGCAAGATTCTCGTTGCTCTCCAACGTCTCTTCAACTTTGACCTCGTAAGGGACAAACGCGGTCGAGAACCTGTTGTTTGGAGAGGTCACGACCTTTCTTCTCGACGATAAATAGCTGAGATTGTTCCTTGAAAATCTCCGAGGAGCGGGGACGGGGGATGGAATGGGTGGGGCTTCATTTAAAGTGGGTAAAACCTGGACGGACCCCACAAAACGAGAGGGTGAGTCCACCGGAGTCACATCCGGCACCGTTGTCGGGGTCAGGCCGGGACTGAATGCCGGGGTATCTGGGGTCGTGGCATCATCAGTGTTTGATTGGTCAGAAGGGCTACAATCTGAAGAACTCAGGGTTCGTCGGAGCTGGGGTATTGGGGCTTCACCAGGGGATTTCCGATCCGATTGGCGACCTGAGCAAACAACTAACTAACTTGGACAATTATATCCTCACTCAAAACAAGGTGGTCGATAAAATCTTGGGACAATTTCTGACGAACTGATGGGTTAATATGATGTCAGGTTAATATGATGTCAGGTTAGGCTGAATGGGGTTTAGTAAAACTTGGGTTGTGAGAAATAAATTTCAAAATGACAAAAATTTTGTCGCAAAATTAAGAAAGTAAACACAGCGTCGGTACTCACGTGTCAGTCTTTTTCCTCCCTGCAAGACAATAAGGTGTTTATGATCTCAGCTAATTATGCGACGGCTATGACAATTCCACAACAAACAATTACGATATGAAAAGCTTGACTATGCGAGTTGCTTAGTTCAAGTTTTAAACAAAATGAAACCTCTTACCGGACTGCCATACACTGACACACCCCTCTGTGGCGTGCAATACAAAACAATTGTTACATCACAAAAGCAATTAAACTTGACAGCCCACACAACCTACCAATGGTGTAGGAGAGTTCAAAGTGAGATTTTTCGTGATTGCGTTTAACGTGACCAGGTCGCTTCCTCCTGACTCTGCAACTTTCTGTCGAGACATCACGTTAAAGTTATATAATATCGTTGACATTTTGTAGTCATTATACAGTATAGTGAAGTCATAATACAACAGAATTTGTTCGAGCCCATCACTATTACAACTGCTCTCAATCAGGCCGAATATTACAGGGGACCCACTCAATCTAACATCAATGTTCACAAAAGCTTTATTACGTCACTGACAAGGCAATTGTGGTGGAATAAAAATAACCGAGATGGTAAAATGTCATAAATCTAACCTCGTCTTTTGGGTTGATTTTGACGTGAATCTTTCTCATTGTGAAGTCATCAGAGTCGGAGTCGTCGCTGCTTTCAAGTCCCCAGCTGCCCTTTGACCCCTGAGTATATGAAATAATATCAACCAACCTCGGAATTATATGAAATATGCCAATGCCGATACCTTGGGTGTCTCTGGTCTAATCGTATATCCCTCATCGTCAACCTTCTAGGAAATAAAGACACAAAGTTAGAAATTTGTATAATATAGTGACACAAACTTACTGAAATGTGACATCATTAACTCACCATGCTTCCATCTTTATCTGGCGATTCTCTAAAAAAAAGATATGTTCGATGAAAGATGAAAGCAATGTTAATATGAAGTGAGGCAATGAAAGTCGGGTTTGTAAGTGGCTGGTGGTAGTAACCAGCACATTGCTGGCATGTGCATTGAAATGCTTAAACCAGACTCACTCAGAAGAATATAATGCAACTTATCTTGAAAAATCATACTTCCAGTTAATTAAAGACGGAACTGAGATTGCTTTAAATTTGAACGTGAATCTTGTTAACCATGACATCAAATCACCATGACAACATATCACCATGACATCATATCACTATGACATCATATCACCATGACAACATGACCTTACATTGATTCTCCTTCTTTCTCCGCGTCCTTGTTCTTTGCAGGGATATTCTCTTTCGCACTTTTCCGAGGCCTCCTTCGAATGAAGGGCAGGGTGATTGGTCGTCTAGAGTTCCGATTTGGTGGTGGCATTATGACATCATCAGCTGTTCCTCCATTTGCAGTAGGTTCCGCGGTCGCAGCAATTGAATTAACATCACATTCTTCAAACACAATCGGACCTGTGCAGAAGAACATAGAAATCTCATAAAAACACCTTTATATGACTAGAAATACCAAACGTTATCATAATCAGTAAAACAATGAGAAGGCAGATTGTCAGCAAAGCCTGATGTGGTTTCCCCACATCCACTGAGTGTCTCATGTAACATGCTGAGTGCCTCATGTAACATGCTGAGTGTCTCATGTAACTAACAAATGTAATAGCGTGAAAAATGGTCACATTACCATGTGACTATAAGTAAATGTTTAGTGAAGTACAGAGCACATTAATCCAATCGGTATAATCAATACACCACACTTGTCCAAGTTTTAGTTATTTCATATCTTGTTTATAGATTCAAGTTATATTTCTTGCTATTCCCAACAAAGGGTTTCACTAATTAACCTACACTGGTTTGACATATGCATTTATTGATTTGCCTAACTTACTGCACAGGCACCAGGGGACAGATTTCACGACATCTGGCTTATGCTAAAGTTTGCTTTCCCATAATTGCTACAACGTCATTAAATCAATCTCTGAAAAAACAAATCTCATCACACCTGGTCTCTCTGTGCCAGTTCCTTTGCTCTCACAATATTGTTTGATGAGAGAATCTATCGTATTTTCACCAACCTGCCTTCGGAACTCCTGGTGTACCTTCAACAAACAGGAAATTTGTAATCAACCAACTTCAATTAACGCATCATGTTACTCTGGTTATGTGCGCTTTATGCAGATGACGCAGTGCACGCGTGAGATCCTCACGATGCCGGCATTTTACCTGCCCGATTAGCACATTGGCATTTTCATAAGACAGTATATAGGCATCAAGGACAGACTTCATGTGCTTCAGGTGCGCAACTTCGATTTCTTGAAATCTCTAAATAAACAAGAACCACGATGATCGTTGATAACATGGTAGGCACATGACATCACAATAATCGGCTTAACACCATTCACAGATTAACTTTGCAATATTTGCACAATTGTAAGGCAGTGAAGTAGTTGCTGGCATTACACACAAGTGCTTCACTGCTACTGTCCACCACAGAGGAAGTAATTAGGGGGATACGTAATCAAGCTATTACACGTCCTAAGCATTTAAGCATTTTTAACTGTGTACAGTACGCTTAAGTAATGTTTACAATACAGCAGCAACAATGGATGCAAAACAGTGAAGCTTTGTCTCATGCAAATTACTTCCCAGATAAGTAAAATCGAAATAACGCAGATAAACTGAAGTGACCTTAGCAGTGTCTGTCATCTTCTGTTCAAAGTTGCTTCTCACGTTCTCGTATTTCTCAACCAAGTGCTTGTATTCTTCCACAGCTTTCTTGCTCTTTGCCTCGACCTGGTAATAAGACGAAACGTGATAAACCAATAACCGCGCACATGTGCTTGCTGCGTGCCACAAACAAGGGCAGGTTTAGCTCAGAGTTAGTGATCTAAGTTTCCGTGCAGCAAACTTAACAAGGCATGAGCGCTTCGAATTATTATAAAACATGATTTCCTGGCTTCAAACTTGATCGAACACATGACAGATTGCATTGTGGGAATGAATTTTACCTTTTCCAAGTCCTTGGGCAAAGCTGACGACTTTCTCATTCGTTCCGCTTCAATGCACAGTTGATGATATTTTTCTTTGCTTTTATGGACGGTCGCCGTCGTCGTCTGGATTTGATGCAATGCATCTGCCGTCCCCCCCAGTTCATCCTTGACCTTTTGTGTCGGGTCAAAGATATTGATGTCATGGTTCAAAGGTCGTGCATCAATAAAAAACTAACCTGCTTGTGCTTTCCTTTCTGTTCTTCGAGATATTTTGAAAGTTCTTTGATGATGTCATGAAGCTTATGAACCACGTCCATGTGACAACTTGAAAGCTTTTCAGCTGTGACTCGAAACACTTCAAACATTGGAGCAAAACTCCTAAATATTTCAACAAATTTCCATGAACAAAGCTGACATGTCAATCATGACGCTGGTCAGATGATTGACAGGTGTTTCTTACCCAAGTGTGCTAGAGTTTGAAGCTTGTTTGGCAAGCTTGGTGAGGTGTTTCGCGTATAAGTCTTCCGAGCTGGCACTGTAAAATGCACACATGCCTACATCAGGCACTCTTTTTTAATTCATACAAAATGCATACTCTGTGTATTAATATGAGAAAATAAAAATTTGCTGCATAAAAATATCTCAAAAAGTTTCAAACCTTTCTCGGATGAAGTCCTGCAAATATTTGACAGAAATCTGGCCGTGCTTCATGTTGTGGTAAAGAACATCAAATCCCTGATTTTTCTCACCCTAAAAAAGACCAACAGAAAATCATCAACATGAAAATAAGTTAAGCAACAGTCAACCCACTTGAAATAGAATGCATGTCATACTGTATAAAGTGTATGTATAGACATCTATGATCATATGAAATATCTGCATTCCAATTCCAACACATTACCACTGCAATTAAAATCAAGAGAGAGTCAAGCTAAACAATCAAATAGGGGAAATATCTACAAGAAATTATCTTGTGCAATGTATTTCTGTTGTTACTACGAGCATTCAAGAAATACTTTGTAGAAAACCTCCTAACGCATCATGCACAGATCACACACAAAGAATAAAGACAATGATTATGACTTCCTAAAAGTGATAATTACCCAATTAAGACACAATACGCGTGACTCAAGATGTTTTTAAGGCTAGAAACTTGACTAAAACCTGGCATGTCACATGACATGTGAAATTGACTAAGATGCAATGCTGGCAGAGTTGCAGTAAATGCATCAAAGGGTGAAAAAGAGTGCAAATGTTGACAATTAACGAAAATTTCTTTGAATTGAAAACAATCTAAGACAATTTCTCGTTCCTATTTACCAAAAATAGGCGTTGGCAGGATTAAAACTCACTTGAGGTGATTGCAAGCCACAAACACCTGTGAGTATATCTTGGAACGAAGGTTGTTTAATCCATTTATAGAGTAACTTTTTGTGTTTAACCAATAACCTTGCACCGAGCAGAAAAAGCACCGACTCCTATATGTGTGGTAATGAGAGTCAGGTTTGGACTGAAGTGAAATTTGTCAGATTTTCAGTCGTGTGTCGAAATGGAAATCAATAATTATTAATATTAACCAATTTTAAGCTGATATATGGATCCATATCTGTTAATAAATTTTTGCATTTACAACACAAGCAACCAGCAAATGCCAAATAGCACCAAGCTGAGAGAGCCATAAATTATATTTTCTGACATATCCAAGCTTGGTATTACATCGGCATTTAGCTCGGCATAATTTCATTGCTTGAAATTAAGTGACCGTCATAAGCTTTTGCCTCTTCTATATAGAAAATATAGAAACTATTTGTAAGAAATACGAAACAATCCCGATATGCCGAAAATGCTTAAGCTATCACCTAAATGTCCCATCACAATGACAACATCGTTACAGGCATATTGTGAATAAGATTACGGGAGAAACTTTCCATCTATTTCCTGATTAGTTTTGTAAAATCATAGCAAACAATGAGTATCAAGGCACAGCATTTAGAAGTAAAACTTTTTATCAAACATACAGCAAAGTTAAGAGGACATAGAATAAAGGTCTCAATTGCAAAGTCACTTCAATCAAATTGAATTAGTTTCATACCAAGCAGAGTGACTAAATACTTACTGGTCCATTGAAAGGGGGGGTCATGCCATTTTTCGAACGCCACTTTAAAAACAGACAAAGTCAGTGACATAAAAATAAAGCATCACCTTAACACCATAAATTCCTGGTATGTCAGACTAACACTGGTACAAAATTTTGCGTAGGAAGCAGGAAAAAAGAGTTCTTTATGATGCCATAATGTATACTGACTATGCACATAAAACATGTCAGAATGTAAAACGTTTCAAGTTCTTAAAAAATTGCATTAATCTGTATTTAAAGTTTAACTGTGTTGACCATGATTCATAGATGATATTATCAAAATACATGTTTTCAATTTCATCAACAGGATTATTATTCAGGTCTAGATGATGACTTTATTATAAAGAAAATCTTTCTTCACAGCCAGACTTCTTCAATAATTGCTTAAATTGCATTGAAACAAAGATGAACAACTGCTGAATAACTGAATAACTCTGCTAACAATGAACAGATCACACTCAGAATGAGATCAGGAGGATCTACTCACCCAAAAATGCTGCGAAAAGTAATCATTGTGGACTTCATCGTCAGCTATTGTTGGTCCAAACGTGAAGCCATCAAGCAAGTCGATACCTCCCTCTATCATTGCTTGGGTCTGATATTATGATATTGGCGCAACAGTGGATGAAGTTTAATAAGTAGAATCCGCCGCTTGTGCTGTTTTGATTTATATCTTCTTAAACAAATTTTTTCCAAGCAAAATGATCTTACATCAATGTTCTATCCCGTGGCAACTCTGATCAAAACTCACTGCAGATTGGCTCTTACCAAACTCTTACATCTCACTCATTATTTCATTATCGTGATGTTTAACCAGTTATATAACCTGGAACTTAAACCAAAGGCCTAAGCTGCTGCAATAAGAGATTACAAACTTCATCAATCAACGAATCATTTTATTTTTTATCAAAAGTGGGGTGTGGACAAAAATTGAAACCAGTTGCTACGAGCACGCACCAATAAAAGTGGAAAAGTTGCAAAGCTGAGATGGCTTAAAATGTGCTCAAAAGTAATTATGGTAATAATTGCTGGTAACAACTAGCCTAGCACAGCCGCTTAGTCCATAACTAGTTAAATCCACATTTAGTAGGTGGTTCTAAGTTGAAACTGATATACATTTCAATTCACTGACTAACGTAATTGCCGTTTACTGTATTCATATTTTCCCACTTTGGTAAACGGCGGCCGGTAAAACAAGTGTCTACTTCACCAGTCGCCATTTGCCAAAGTAAGAAAATACTAATTGCAGAACCGGCTAACCGTATACCGAAAAACCTTTTGCTAAATTCAGTTACCAGATGACGGTGAAATAGACGCTGTCATTGGTTAAAAGGTTAGAGAATTCTAACCGCACGCAACAATAGAGTCAGAGAATTAATTCAGCAGGTAAATTAAGTCAAAATAACATAAGTTAAGACAGATAAGCTCTGCATCTGCTGCATTAGCCTCTGCAGATCTACACAAATACAGGAATAAATGACCAACCAAACATTTTCTGGCGGCCGCAACTGGCACTAGGCCTATAGGTATTTCATTACAAAAATTCGTGCGTTCAAGCTATTTTTCATAGTTTTTGGTTAACCTAACTTAAATGTTATAGCATAGTAACCGAAACTTAACCCAAATCTACCATCTAATCTAAATCTAATTAAACCCCAAATAACTAAAATGAAGTTTTTGCATAGGCTACCAATTCTCCTGACGTAACGCCTATCTTTCAATGCGTTGCGTGACCTACTTTCGCTGAACAATTCACTTTTTTTTCTGACAGGTCGTTTTCTCAAACTGTATTTTCCAGTTTTTGACCAGCAGAAGCTGAACCGAAATTCTTGGAGACAAAAATTTTTGTCCAGCCGCATTAGAATTTAGGATTTTAGGGTGACGTATAGGGCAACATTAATTTGCGGAATGACGGAAAGTGGGGAATTACAAATCAACTAACTTTAATTAACATGGCATGTGATGCATGCTAACGCACAACCAGAGAAAATTCAAAAATTAAATACTACAAGTTTAAAAATAAAATCTATACTGAGCATCAATACAATCTAGTTTTAAGATTACAGAAAATTTTCACGGTCTCCGAAAAAATGAAAAACCTCAAAAAATTAAAGAATTTCTTCCACAATAAGCTTGGGGTGGTATGCTATAAGAATGTTAAAACCAATCACTATCACAATTGAGGTAGAAAATATCTTGTAACTCCTCACTTTTAGATATTCCCTCAATTAATCATGCGTTTGCATCTCAACATGACCAAGAGGAAAACCTATTTTTAGCACTTTAATTTAACTAAACACTTTGAACGTTTTCTGCTTTTTTTTCTTTGATTAAATTTTGTCTAATAAAGCAAAAAATTATAGATTTCGTCCATAAACTGAAAAACTTCTTTGCATCACATAAACTCGTATTCGATATCCGTTTATTTTTTCCAGATTTGTTGTGGGGCGAGTTGCTATAATCACTCGTGATCGAAGAAAGATATGCTACACAATGAATTGAAAGGTAAAACCACTACTAACTACCCAGGCCCAAGGTTTAAAACCGGAAAAGTAACAAACCAGCTACTTATAAAACTGATGTTGACGATTGCTGCTGGTTCTGATCGATGGACACAGTTTCTTTTTGTTTTTGTAATTTATACGTGATCTCGCCAAAACGAGAAACGTTCCCAAGGATTACTGAACAAGAGCGAGCGCTAATAATGGCGACACCGCGTGTCGAACACAAGTTGAAATCACTTAACTATATAGGCCTAAGACCAACCCTTTAACCCAGGGATGTCCAACCTGCGGCCCGCGGGCCACATTGCGGCCCACCTGAGGTTTTTGTGCGGCCCGCTAGTCATTTTCACTCCAAGTAGTATTTTGAACTTTGAATCTTAGCCTAATTAAAATGTACCAGTCAGCTCTTTATGTATCCATTTTTCTTGAAATTTAATAGGTTCTGCGGCCCATTGAATTATTTCAAGTGACAATGCGGCCCACTATAATAAAAGGTTGGACATCCCTGCTTTAACCGCTAAGGAAGGAAACAAGGAAAACTTGAAAAATACTACAAATAGCAGGCAATCGATGCTTGGACGGGAAAACGTGACAAATGACACGTGATCTTTAATATTTGGCATAACCTCGGAAGCATAATCAATATCTTGACATGACGTAGCCTAGACTTCTTATTAAAAATGAGTCTCAAGCTTTCTAATTTTGTCCGCTATTATTATCGCGTTCTTGGCATGAAAATAGTTATCGATTTTTGTTTTCATGTAAGACATTGTTCTTATTTAGAACTACAGGATAGCAATAGTCCACTACTACTTACTCGTACTTATTGCTAAACTTTGTAACCAAATCATGCGACAAACTACAACAAACTGCGGTACTCACCTCCCAGATTGAGTTCTCTTTATAGGCTGGGTAGTCTTCCATGAGAGCGTGCCTTTCACCTGACATGAAGAGTTCCAGAGCATTCCTTGATTTGTCGCTGAACGACCCGCTTCTTCCGACCCCATTATGCACTGGTGACCCCGGCAAGCTTTCCGCTTTGTTCTCGTGCCGCACAGGGGAGTTGTTCTTGCTGCCGCCGGGCATGTGGTATACAGGGGCGAGCATGTGGGAGATACTGGCCTGGATTCCGCTCTTGTGGCTCATGCTTAGAGCTTTGAATCAAGCGACGACAACTGAAAGTATTTGCTCACAAACTAACAAGAAAACAAAGCCACGCTTCCACGCTTTCTACAAACATAAGTAGAATTGCGTCCATCAAAGTATTATTAAGATTTTAAATAAAATCAAAGTTGAAAGCAAACTGACAATAAAGCGCTTTTCATGCTCAACACTTAGTTGGGAAAACTTTTTTGTTTGACCTCTACCAAAATTTATCTCATTAAAAGAACAGTCAATGTTAATCTGTTTCATCAATGAATAAAATCTATCATTTATTTTTCCTTCTTCTATACTCTCTGTGTATTCTTATAACTTAATTTGTTTACTTCACTTAGTGTTTTCAACATCTAATTTTCTATTGCTGTTGATCAAATTCCTAGAAAATTAAACAACGACGAGGACTAGTTCTTCTAAAGTTGCCTCATTTTGTTTATCTCCACAAAAACGGTCGGAGGCTTCATTACAGGCAGGCTGTCATCGAACTGCGCTCTGATTGGTTGAGACGGAAACTTGCCCAAAATAACAAGAGCTATCACCTCTGCATTGTCTCACGCAAGGGGTCGTGTGGCTGAAACCCTTTCTTTTGGTTGGCAATATACACATGTGACGTTTTGTAATCATCACTACATCTTTATGACCTCACAAAGCCCCAGCCATTAAAATGTTCTGCGCAGATGAACCTCGGTTCTCAGCACAGACCTCTGAGCTTCAAGCAACCTTCGACAGTCTGTACAGAGCTCTCACGCGCTACTACGCTTTCAATGGAGCAGATGGTGGAAAGTTTACTAGAAGCGGAAAGCAGGGTACTACGTCATTCTAGAACGTGACAAAATATCGTGATTAATGCGACTGAGGCTTGTTGTGTTGACGTCACAATACGAAGATTAACTAGTTCTCAATACTAAGTGAAAACCTGAAGCTTATCTGCGCCTGATTTTGAATTCAAGTTTCTATTATGACATCATAACGCACAATATAGTTGATGCTTGTGACATCATAATGCAACATTTCTCTCATCTGCATTTTCTAGGCAAATACATCTACCCTTGCCACTGTTACGTAACAACGGAAGGCGCGATCGATAGAGTAGAAAGCGAAAAAGTAGTTGTTAGGATTTTATCTTAAACCGCCATCATCGATCGTTGCAGCGATGGGAAATATCTCTGTCGACCCGGGTAAGGAGAAAGCTGATTGGTCGAGATAAATTATATGTCGTGATGTCATAAATCATAGAGTTTTGCCACGTGATCCCTAAAAGTTTCCTTCATAAAGCTGCGTTCGTGCGTCATTAAATAAATGGACATTTTTATAGAATTTCTTGATTTATCGCTGTTCGACTGCGCATGCGCGGGCATTTATGTGACGAGTAGCTTACTTGCGCCATCTAGCAGTGGTTGATAACAGAAGACGAGAAACGATTCCAAGCATTGGATGGTGCTCGTGGCTTTGCTTAACTTGTTATCAACACAAATGACCAATTGCTAGAAAGAACGATACTTGGTTGCGATGTGCAAGTTAAACAGAGCATTAAAAACTTGTTTATTGTGACGTCACTCATATTATTGATTATCGTTGGTTTGTTTGAAATAAATGATCTGTTTCCTTTATCTGCAGCCACTGCATGGGACGCATAGAAAGTAGAACGCAGCAATAGACCGCAGATGAAAGTTTGAGCGAGCAAGGATTCCATCGCTGTTAATTTGAAAGTTGTTTCGGGTGAATTAGTTGGACAGCTTTTGAGGACTTGAAATATTTCCGCCTGAATTAATTGAAAGATTTTGCTTGAGTTGTCGCCTCCATCTAAAACTGGCATCACCTTGATGTGAAGAATGCTATAAGCTGATTTTGACGGATAAAACTTTGAATAGATTTTTAAACTCACCTTCCAGTACATTTATAAGGGCTTTGACATGAAAGAGCAGGTCAAAGGTCAAATCGCACCGCAACATTCGAGATATTGTCGCCTGAGCAAAGGTAAGCAGTCGTGTATGACGTCATAATGATTGTCGTGAACAAAGATGGAGCGAAGAGAAATACTTCGCGCGCCAGTAGCGTGGTTGGCGCCCATCGCCCAGAAGACACTTCTGTGAAAACTTAGTTCTGTTTATCGGGTAGTCCGAAGTTTATTACGTCACTATAAGTGATTAATATCTCAACATAGGTAGTAATACGTGGCAATAAAGCGGATTACGTCACAATGGTCAGATATACAAACGTTCTGTGAAAGTCGGGCACAAATTCTCAGTAGAATATGTGGATTGTCGAAAAAGAACTGTGTGACATCATATGAGCAATTATGACGTAGGTTATCAAGACAAGGTCAGAATGACGTTGACCAGCAACGTGTCTTGACCACTGCGTCTCCTGACGGTTTCTGTCGATGCGAGCTTTTTCAGTGAAAGTTTCAGCAGAAATAATCCACAGCCAGGAAGAGGCAACAGATAAACTGGCGAGGGTTGGCGGCGAAGTTAATCATTGATGTTTGGTCAGGTCTTAGTTAAGCGTCGAGACATTGCCTGTCAGGATACATCATGGACATGGATATGAGCGGGTCGACCGGGTCGCCTGGAGGTATGGGCGACATGGGCTCCATGTCCATGACCATGTACTTCAACTTTCTCGTCCCCTTCACCGTCGTATTCCAAGGTTGGGAGATCAAAGACCAGCCAGGTAACTATGGAAACAATTGCGTCACACTGTGAGGTCTGATTGTGTCGTCATAATGATCTTAATTGTTTCCAACAGCTCTGATTGGTTCTTGCTTCGGGGTGCTTGCGATCGCCATCTTGTACGAAGTTCTTAAAAATCTGCGACAAATTTGGGGAGCAAAGATGCTGCGGAAATTTGCGGAGGTGGATAATGACGTGAGTCATGTTTCAGGCATTCAGGGAACGTACTGTTCCAACCATTGTTCCCCTTTTATTACGTAATAAGACTTTTGACGACATAGTTAGCTGTCTGGTCCAAAGGAAGGGTTAATACGTTACTTATGACTTTTCTCCAAAGCAAATACAACGAAGTAACTTTATAGCTGTTGATGCCGAACCAACTGCAGCACAACGCGCCATGTTTGCTGGGTTTCACCTTGAAAATATTTCCAGGTGCGCTGGAACGTTCGCGCTGAAGTCCATAAACTCACGTGTTTATTTGCCCACATCGGGTCGATGCTATTAATAACAATTCGTAGCAAAGAAACCTGTTTACATTCAGTTCATGATGTTTACATGGGTCGTAGACCTATACCGTGTAAAACTTGAACACTGATTAATCTGCAGGGAAAGTCGGAAAAAAATGAACAAATGACGTCACCAAACCGAACTTTGGCGTTCTGGACGTATCATACTTTGCAAAGCTTCCTCCATATTGCGCAGGTAATTAGCATATTCTCACGATCGTGTTGTCTTTTAAATAACCAGAACTAGGTGGCGTGGCGTGTGACACTGCCGGAGCCACTGTACTTAGCGTAATTGCTTAGTTTCCATTTGACCATTAAATATAACATCAACCCACGCAGGTGTTTCTGGCGTACTTTCTCATGTTGGTTGTGATGACGTATAATGTCTGGTTGGTGGTGTCGGCGTGTGTAGGAGCCGGGCTCGGGTATTTCATATCGGGCGGAGTTCTCATCAATCCACTTCAACAAACGGATGAAAAGGTTAGTAGCAGAAATGTGACTTGAATTAGTCCTGCTTGAATAACCATGCTTGCTTCATTCTGTAGGAATGCACCAACCACAAGATGGCGACAAGCAGTTATTCCGAGGAGCGACCTGGCTCCTTAAATGAGAAACCCCCTTCCTATGACAACAAAGCGATGAGCGCTTTGTAATTGTGACGTAGCGTATGCTTTGTCATGGATTTTTTGGGACTGGTAGGCTGCGTCAGTTTGAGAACGTCCACAATAAATTTTGAAGATGCTGTAATTACGGTTGAATGTAGTGGTAGGATGAAATGACTTGTCACCAAACTTCACCTTGGCAGATTCATTACTTCTGTTTCCTCACAGCGCACTCTTTATGTCGTTATTCTGTTTTCTCTTTCAAGTGTACATACACCTACATAGGTTACAGTGTTCTATTCTGGCGTCTGTAACCCATAAGTTAAGAATTTCAGAAATAATTTCTGTAGATTTTGCAAGCATGGAGTATGTGGAAGACATAAACGCCCCACACGCACACGGGAACTTTTCACAGAGCGCCTTGTTACCAACATCATTTGTAAGCTGCTTTCTACACTCTACAGCATGCATTTAAAGTTCTTTGGCTACACAGTCTGTGCAGGCTGTGCTTTGCTGTAAAAAGCAGCTATTTAGCTCATTGAATCAAATCGATTAGAGCTGCTCAAAGATATTTTACTATCTGCCAAGCCTGGCTTAATTGCGTTGTAAGTGATTTAATCTGTTTATGATATTCCAGTGCCATGACACGATACTTGTGTTGCTGGAAACAGATTTTTAAAGGAAAGCCGCATTTGGATGCGATTGTAATCTGTGAATTTGTTTTTTTTGAGCATTTTTTCTTTGATTTTCATCAGACTCGCACTTGTTAAGTTTTTGGTTGAAATATATTCTGTCGCACTATTCAGAGCTTTTTACAAATATTACGTCACGAAAGCGGATGCTTATTATTATCAGTCGTTCCAAACCAGTCAGTCGGGTATTTCAAAAGATATGTCGATGGCTTAATGCCACCTTAGAGACCAATATCAGAATAAGTTTATGCTTTTTGACTTATTTTGGCTCGGTGCTGGGGTTTCCCCGCTCGAACACATGATATGGAGAATCTCCGTGTGCCTTTCTTATAACATGAGTTTAATTTTTGTTAAATTTTATTCATTTGAGTTCTTATCGAAGTCACGAACAAACAGGTCATGGCACCGAGTTTCAAACCTTCACCGTTTAATCAGGAACGAGCACGTTCTTATGTCGATCGGGTGCTCGTGCTCTTGTCGGTCACACTGAGTCAGCTTTAAACTGAACAAGTAGAGTCACAATAGACAACAACTAGTTCTAGTGATTTGTATTGGACCACACGGACACGATCAACTGCTGATGTTTTTGGATCATCCGCTCTCTTTCATCTTTTCGAGACGTCATAATACCAGTCATAACCATTGTGTGGCGTGGTTCCAACCGCCACAAACGCGACTCTTTAGTTGCCTCATATAGTTCTCGCCAAACGTCGTTAAATTTGAAGATCTGCAAATTTTTATGAAACTTCTGCAACAGCTTCGTTAAAAGTTGCATCGCGAAGTAGACGAGAAATCACGTGAGAATGTGAGACAAACTAAAGAAGGCAAAGTCCTTAAGTGAAGAATTTTGTCGTAGACTTAAGCTTTTTCTCGGACTTAAGAATTTTTAATGATAAACGACACAACAACAACAATAAATAAGTAAAGTATGAAATAAACGCAAATCAAAAGCATGGCAGGCAAAGCCCCCATTTACTAAAATGAAATCTTAAATTATTTTTTCTTTTCGCTGAACACTTCTCGGATTTTTCAGTATCCTTCACCACGTTTTCAAAGTACTCTATTGATGGTTTTCTGTTGTTACACTTGGCCCGGTAGATAGTAAAACGGGCCAAGTGCCAAGCCAAACGCGCTACTAACAATAAGCAGCTAACAAGTCCAAACGATATTGTCATTTGAGGAATATCGAAGAGTAAGTTGTTATACTGAAGGCTATGAGGCCACCTTAAACGAACAGCAATCCGATTACCGGTACATACATTTTCCCAGAACAATATCGAAAATGAGCATTGAATAAAAATGTTTAGTGGAGCTTCAACATTATTTCTTCGGAAAATGCATAGCTCAATGTCTAATTCTCCAAACGCGAACAGCGCCTGGTTGGAAACAATAGCTTTAAGGTTAAGTTTAATTTGAAATGAACGTAATTTTGTTTCAATTGTTGAGTTGTAATGGGCGCGGTATAATTCTTTCCATGTTGTCTCGGGTATGTCAATTTCTAGTTCTTTTTCCCATTGTTTTTGTATAATATTGACAATCGTAGCTTTTCGCTGAAGAATGAACTCGTAGCTGCGTTTTAATGTTTTATCATGGAGTGCAACGCATTGTTTTAAAGATTCTAATGGGTTTTGATGTGGTCGTTTTGTCGCGAAGTTTCGTCCCACTCATCTGGGATTGCAGATTTAAGTTTGACGTATTCGACGAATAGTTGATTGTTAGGTACAATGTAATGGTCAATCATAAGCTTGTCAAAATTGATATAATCACCGTTTGTGTCAATTAGTTGGTAGTATTCTGTGATACCTTCACGAGCCATAGTGGAAGCGTAGCATGAATTCTTTTTATATCTAACTGTAGTTTATTGAAGAAAAGCGATTTGGCGTTTACAAATATCAAACGACAGTTGAAGTGTTTATCAAAATCCAAATTCATAAACTTCAATCAATAACTAGAAAACACTTTTGTAAGAAATGATGTATTGGTATTATTAACCATAGTTGCGCAGTTGTTACTTCTGAAGTGCTTGTAATGGGTTGTAGCTATTTGCTGCTCCAAACATGCCAGCAACGCTTTGGTCCCGGAAAATGACAACTCTGACTATGACTCAAAAGCATTGATTTGCAACCGCTCTACAGTGGCGTTCAATTTGCGTGAGTGACTACGTGTGTCCGGCAAATGTTTTATAGAGAACGAAAAGTAGGACTTTTTTGACGAAAATTATTATTGATGAACTGAAGCGAATGATTCGTACAAATGGCATCAAAATATATTTGAACGCGTCAAAACGAATTTTAACACGTTTTGGGTCAGTTAAAAATTGTTTCGTGTTTAAAATTTCAACTTCTGCTAGAGATAGAGATAGTTAACCCCATCATGACAAACAAGGTTCGAGTATAGCCTATGATAAGCAAGACCGCGTAGTCATATCTATAATAAGAATCTTAGTAACTAAATTTTTTATGGAAGCATTTACAATTTTTTAGTTAAAAATTGTTTCGTGTTTAACATGTCAACTTCTGCTTTCTTTCCTTTTTTATTAATTGACGAAAGCCCCAAAATCAAAATTTGAAAAACTTTTTTATGTATTTTTTTAGTTATAAAATTGACGTAAGTGCCGACGTATCGTGAAGATAACTTTCGACTGGGGTTTGTTTCAGCATTTTTATTTTAAACACCAAGAACCCTGCGTTGCTACAACCCACCTATGACCTGTGCTAGCTGGGCATGTTGTTATGGTCTGCTTGTTAATTATCGCTTGATCGATTGTTCGCTAATCTGACTCCATTGATAGCGCGTTCATAACCCCTGATAGCCAGTTAAGCATCACAGTACCAGAACCAAGCTGTCAATGTCTTAAACATTGATTTATTGATTCTCAACGAGACGGTTACAGTTATCAGAGCACAGAATAAAGCTGCGTTCAGTGGATGGTTAATACCAGACTCTTCAATTGACAACTAACGCATTCAGCGCTGTACTACGGATGACGTAATTAGAAAGTATGCAAAACCGTGTCCCATATACTAAACACGATCAAAATATAGCACAGCGCTTGTTGATAAACACACGAAATAGAACACAAATAACATTTGTCGGTCTTCTGTGGTGCCGGACATACTATACAAATAACACAACAATATCATCCGATCTGAATGAGAATTCTGTAGGAATAAGGGTTAATTATGACGTACAAAGTGTGCCCATCTACAATGTTGTTCATCTCGTAATACTGCTACTACATGGCCACAGCAAACTTGAAGATGGAAGACGCTCTGTCGATGGTCAGCAGCCTATAAGCAATACATAGATCAGATGATCTTGCAATATGCCTAATGCAATAGCAGCTTAAAAAAACGTTACATCCCTCCAGACACATTCGCGCCATTGGCCGCAGATCGCGTTGGGTGGCGACGCATTGTTACGTACAATACTGTCACTCACAAATCTAAAATGACCGGCGACCGAACGAAATGACACTTGGCGTTGGACGGCACCGGCAGAACCAGGACAATCATCATAGCCTATTCATAGGCAGGCATTTGCCTGTTCCACCTGTAAATGCATTTGCTTCTCCTAAACCGGACTCCATCAGAACACATTCAATAACAAAACAAAATATGATCATCGAAAGATGCTCTATGACAGTGGTTCCCAACCTTTTTTGGTGTCGGGGCCGAATTTCAAACTTCAGAGTACGTATGGAGCCGCATGAAAAGACTCAAGTAATTATAACGAAAATTTTAAAGCATGAAATCATGTACCAACGAATAGCAACACTAACAAGAAAAATAACACAAATCAATTTAATGTCCAACTTGGCATTGGCTTTGAGCTTTAACAACTTTGTCAAATTGAGGCGCAATTGTGGTTTAGGATTCAGGAGGCGGTTTATGATTCACAATAAGTAGACAATAGACCATTCAAAACAGTATAAAGTAGGCTACAAGGTGTAACTGTAAGATGTAAAATGAAAAATTTGTAAACAATTTTGACCTAACGCTATAAATTTTGACCAATTTTTGACAACTCAAAAAATAATCGCCGTAATTGTTGCCAATAGATTTTTTATTTTTTTGTGGGATTTTCAGGGGTCATTGAGAGCCGCAAGAAAGCTACCTTGGAGCCGCATGCGGCTCTAAGAGCCGCGGTTGGGAACGACTGCTCTATGCTCTGCAATGTCCACAAAGTGGAAAAGGTTGCTCAATGGTCAGTTTTGTTTTTAAGTAGGGGAAGTACCTTAGCGGCATTTTTAAACTCTTCAATGAAGTTATTTTACATGCGAGTTGCGACAGTGATTAAAAAGACACGCCTAACACCTGCACTAGCAAAACATTATTAGGATATTGTTTTAAGACTTTAGATAATATTTCATCTAACCTAGCGCTTGATTTTTGTTTTGTTTGTTCAGTAATTCTTTTAATTGTTTGTCGTCCAGTTACCGCACTGCCTCAGTATCCAACTTTGTATAACTCATCACATACCGGTGTGTTTGTGAGCATTATTTTATTCTTGTATTTTTATCAACTTATTTATTGTATGTTAGGTTTAGTGGCCTTGCTGACCGTTATTCATCGTTTTCATTTGGTCACATTATTCGTGCACGTTTAAGCCTTTGGGCTTCACTGCATTTTATAAAACTTTTAGCAACAAAAGTTTGTATAATTCTGAATGCTTGTGCTTTGTCGACATCAGTTTCTTTTGTTTTGTTTATTTCAATGTTTAAGCTGCGATGAAACATTTCCAAGGCACGTTTGCTAAAATATTTCCTGAATGATGCTTTATTACAGTCATTCCAATGCCAGATGATTAAATAACAGGTGATCAGAAACAACATCAATAAGTACCATATTGCACTTTTCACTGAAATATTAATATATGAGTTAATCAAAATGTGATTTAAAGTATTTTGCAGATGAGCTGAAAAATTGTCTGGGTATGTTTACCAGTGGTTAGAAAGCATGCTCAAACATGGTTTCATTTTAATTACAGGTCTTGGCATTGTTGATATCAGACAGTTGTAATCAAAATTACCATTAATTAAGGTAAATTTACTGGCACATGACTTAGGAGATTTTGTGCAGTGATGAAAGAAATATTTTCAAAAACTTTGTGCCGGATTCATCATCTATTTTTGGTGTCCTGTAAGTATGGTAGCTTCACATGTCAACACTTCAAATACAATTTAGGTTAAGATCAACCGAAGTTTGTTGAAATATTTTTTCTCGCATCTATTTTTAACAAAATGTTGGATAGTGTGCTTTATGTAAACACCAACGCCAGCTATTTAGCAGCTAATTCTGCAATTTAAAAAAAGTTGTAACCATCGAGGCTTAGATAGAAAACAGATTAGTCTTTGATTTGGCAGAAAGTCAACTTTCATTAACACTAATCCATTCTGACTTCACTTTTAAAAGATTTAAAAAAATGGCTTTAAACCTAAGTTGGTTGTGTTTTGATTTAATCATCCTCATTCATGTCCTTCAAATTTCCTAATGTTTTTAGTTTAACTCTTCATATTTATATGTAATTTACGTGTTTAATTGTCTCAATTCAATTCAATCGACTGACTGTCTCAATTCAACTGTCTATGCACACCAGATATCTCATTGAAAATGATGTGTTCATTTCTGAAGACCAGTAAACACCCATTCCAACCACTCCAGTTCTAAGCTTGTAAGCACCGATTGCGTATATACTGGGTTTTTAAAAAAAAATAATGGGTTGGTTACTTACAGCATCATTCAGCTGTATTTGCAATTTGTAATGTTAATATACCAGGTTAGATAGCTTAGTCTGTTTGATTTGGTTATCAAATACAAATTAGCAAAACAAACACTAATTGTGCTGAGGAGAAAAGTTACTTATTAACCTTTAGTTGGCTCAATGCAACTGATTTTGGCAGAAAGAGGCCTTTGTAGTTTCTTATGAGGAGTTACAGAAACGTGAGTGCGTTTATACTAATGGTGTATAATATGACTGGTTAATTAAGACAGTAGGAAGAGTTGAAATAATGGTTTTGCTGATGATGTTGATGTCATGTTAAATGTTGACTTATCATTGATTTGTATATGTTGTCTATTTGATAATGTTGCTTCGAAGTGTGCTTCAATTACTCCCCTTTCTGAATTTAAATAATGCTCACCTACTAACCTAGCACCAAACCAAATACATATTAGATGGACAATTTAGGCCTTTTTCTTTTATTATGTCTTTTTTAGACTAAAATGTAGTTGACTGAAGTGGTTACTCAGGTCGTCCAACTTGTTTTGGAGCTGGTTTAAAATCACTAAACTGTAAAAACTTGTGTTATTCAGTCAGAAATGTTTGGTGAGTGAATTGTAACTTAACTTAACTTAACTTTGATGAGGCATTATTTTTAAATGGTAGGAAAAGCATAAAATTGAAAAATATGATGTCTTCAAATGAGACTTCTGAAGTTGCTTTGGCTTCTACAAACAATTATAAAGTGTACCGCCGAAGATGGTTTCTGTTGGCAACACTTTTTGTGTTGAACATTTCAAATGCAATGGTATGTGTTGTAAACCTTCTTTGCATGTATGTAACAAGAAAATATCACTGCTGTGAAGATTATTAATTGCTGCTGGAATCATGAACATTTTGAAAGTGCATATTGCAATCTGTTTAACAGATTACTGATAACATTGTGACACTTTTTTCCATTGTCTTTCAGGTGTGGTTTACATTTGCCCCTGTTGCTTACAAAGCTGCTGAGTTTTACACGGATCCTCCCAACGTTGACACGATAAACTGGCTCTCTGTGGTGTTTATGATAACTGGAATTCCTTGTGGAATCGCAGCAACATGGCTAATCGATACAATTGGACTTAGATTCTCTATAATTTTAAGTGCCTGGTTGAATGGTGTTGGGTGTGTTATAAGAGTGGTCAGTGCCATTGATGGAATTGCACCATCTGCTAAACTTCCATTGGTATTTACGGGTCAAATAGTTGCTGCATTTGCGCAACCATTTGTTCTGTTTGCACCAACAAAGTTGTCTGCTTTGTGGTTCAAAGAGGACCAAAGGGCAATTTCAAACATGTTGGCGACAACAGGTACAATAATATTGTTTACTTGTGTACGTCATATGTCCAACCTCTCTTCATTTAAGCCACACTTATATGGTAATGACCTTTTGTTTGGTTCCATTTTCTTTGCTCATAAGCAAGCAATTTAATTTAAGATCATATTATGTGGGCAAAGTGCAAAATCTCAACAGTAAAATTAGGAACGAGTGGAATCAAATATGCCACGAGCGATCGTTAATATTAACTTGAATTAAATAAGTTAAATCCACAGTGTTTTACGTTAACGTTATTAGGATAGCAAGGTTGTAAATTAAATTTGATAATTGTTCACATGGAAAGCATTCATAAAAGTTATAGAAATGTGCCGAGAAGAAAACTGTTCATGCTCCTGCAAATCATGAATATCATGAAGGTCAACAGAAACGAATCCCGATCTTATCCGCATCAAACCATAAAATTCCATCATTGTCCCCCCTAACTTTGCTTCATACAACATGATGGAATCGCTAATAGCTTCATTAAAAAAACTTTAAAAAAATGGTGATTTAAAATCGTAAGTCATGTGGTAAATGACCTTTCGTTTAAAAAAAATGTTCCCAGCCTTGAGCATAACAATAAACTACACCATTATTTGTTAAATTCTATACATTTATAAATGGTATTGTTTTGGGTTTGCCAACGTTGGTATTCATGTTAGAACTATGAACTATGGCCCATGATGCCAGTGCAACAAACAATGACAATTAGAATGCTGCAGTGAGCTAATGTCAATAGATAAGATGAGATGTCTATAGTTGTTCTGTATGTAAATCAATTTGTGTTTATTATTGCTTATTTATTTGATAAATTATTTTAGGTAATCCTCTTGGAATGATGGTGGCAAACATAATATCACCGATACTTACCAACAAACCATCAGATATGCTATACATGGTACGTATATTTGAACGGAGTCACCTGTTAAAACCAAAGTTTTGAATAAAGTAGATAAAGTTTGTAGTGATTATTAAATAATCTCGTGTGTAGACTGTAGAATCAGTCAACTAGGATTTTTGAGATTGGTTAGAAATTAAATGCGCTGTTAAATAAACTTTTGCAATAAATAATAAATAAAGCAATAAAGTCACACAAGTAGAATCACAGCTTCTTGTAACACAGATATCCAAAATAAGTTTCAAGTACAGACTTCAAACTGACCGGCACAAACAAAGATTCAAAACGATTTCTTGCAACCAGCCTAAAAATAGAAGATTAACAACGACATAATGACTAACTGCAAGAAATACCGCACATATTCTCGCATTGCTTAAACAAAACAACTCACAAAGACTTTACTCACGAGGCTGTCATAAACATCAAATAACAAAATGCTTTCCAAATCAAAAAAGGTTGTCATTGACCGCTACATCATAGGTTAACACTAGCCCTACTCCTATACATACTTTTAGTCCTTTATGTTGCAGATAACTGGTCTTATGCTACAGTACCATTGACAGCAGGGATCCTAATTATATTTCCATAAATCAATAATAAGTCAATAAATTTTAAAAAGTGCATATATCTTAATTCTTTCTTGTCACAGCTTGCTGTCCAGTGCATTCCGGCTGGTGTTGCAGTGGTCATGGCAACATTTGGTTGGTGGTCGAGCGCACCCCCATCTCCTCCTTCGCCAAGCGCCGATGCTGAATCAGAATCGTTCTTGGTTGGCCTGAAAGCTTTGGCAAGGAACCGCCAGTATTATCTCCTGGCATGGGCTATTGGTGGTGGAATAGCCCTGTTCAGTGTTCTTACCACCCTGCTCTCCCAAATTCTGTGCCCTTGGGGATATACAGATGTAAGTTGATTATGAGGTCAATGTTGTATTGGTCAACTGTTTTATATCTCACTGCACCTGAATAACAGTTTCACGGCTTGTTAAATGTAGCGGTATTGAATTCAGGTATAAGCTTGTGATGCTGTGCATGGTGAAGTCAACTTTGGAATGTTTTTTGAAGTACGAGTTATATTTTAGATGAAAGAACGTTTCTTCAGTAATAATGATTCTTCTGGAAAACTCATGATGGTGTTTTGTGCATTACTAATTCTACTATTAAGTAGTGTTTTGTTACTTGTGTTGTGTGACCAGCTTTTCATTCCTCATAGAGTTATGTTGGAGTCGTTTGTGGATCAGCTTTAATAGGAGCCGGTTTTGTTGGATCAGCCATAGCTGGTTTCATTGTCGACAAAACAAAGAGGTTCATTGAAGTCACAAAACTCTGCTACGCTCTGGCGATTGTTGCATTGGTTGTATTTGCTGTGGTATGTTTCATGGAGTTCACATGACTGTGGTATTTCATAAATAACCAACACAGTAATTTAAACTTTTGCCGTGTAATTTCTTTTTTCACTAGATGCACAATAAGGCAAACCAGTGGGTAGTTCTTACATGCATGTGCGGCTTGTTTGGTTTCTTTAGTATTCCTGTTTACCCCATTGGGAATGAACTTGCTGTGGAAACAACCTACCCTGTCGGAGAAGCCACTAGTTCTGGAATAGTATTTATGTCTGGGTAGGTACAAAATAATGGGATTAGTATTTTTTGGTTCAAAAACATACTGCATATATCACAGAATCTATATACTCTATTCCGTAACCATGGTATTGGACCCATGGTGAAGTTATTCTTTTCAAATGGTTTGTCAAGTGATTATATGTGTAAATTTCACGTAGGTATTCAAAATATTAAAAAATTTAAACAATATTCACGTATTCAAAACATTGGAGTAATCTTGCCCATGTAACAAGAATTGTAAATGTTGCAATTTATTTGAAATTTATAAATATCATTTTTCAAAACCAACCTAAACTCTCCAGAGTGATGCTCATTCATCCAGTTGCTGTACATACCTGGAAAACCAGGGATTCATATTAATTTAGACTGATCAATTAATTCAATTACGTATTTGAATAACATTGGCCAACTTCACTGAATTGAGTATGAACATGGCGCTGCAGTATTAGCATTAGCACATGGTATGACAAAATAATCTTCATCCTCGAACTGAGGAAAATCTTTATACAAGTTAAACCCATCGATAATTCCTCATCGCTCGTGCCCCAATTGCCGAGCTAGCCTTCAAAAGTGTAAGATCCATTTGTCGCACTTTTTTATTGTTTTCTGTAATATTGCCCGAATTTAAAACTGTCCACTGAACACTGAACAGGAGCAAGCTTAGTTAATGCCTTGCCCAACGGGATGGCGCCTCTGGGTATGGAACATGGCACACAAGCCACATTTGTTCTGAGATCAGTGCTATACACGCTGATGTGCTATAATATGTTGTATTGAGGATACACAAATTGCCGCATCTACCTTTCCTCATGGGCTGTTTATTATTTTATTGCAGCCAACTTCAAGGGCTCGTTTTGATTTTGCTTCTTCAATCGATTGGAACTAATTTGGATCCAAAGCCTACAACTGACAAATGTACGAGTGAGAACCTTGGGGACATACCAGTCCAGGATATGTCAGGTATGAATAAACAATGCACCACAAAGAGGGCGGTGGTACTGTAAGTCTGTTTTTTAATAAGCAGCTTTGTTTTGTTATGTGAACTGAAGATATTTTGTGTTATTTTTGTCCCCTTCTGCATAACTACTGGTTTTTGCTTTACAGTTCCAGTTTATGTTATGACTGGATATGGCGGCTTCATAGCACTCGTTTATATCATCTTCTTCCGAACTGAGTACAAACGTTTGCATGCTGACAAGTGCAAGAACGAGAGTGAAGAAAGCTCAGAAAATAACATCGACAACGAAGCATATATTAAGGAAAACCATACGGACAAAGTGGCAACAATTTGAACTTAAGTTAATTCTTGTTTAATGTGAAGAGATAAATTGGACATTTTGTTATGTAACAAACTATAATTCAATCTTTTTAAGAAATTTTATTTTCAATTTATTTAGCCTGTAAGGAGCTGTCCAACACCAAAAAATGCAATTAAAGTTTTGTTTGATTTATTACCCAGCAAATTTGCTGAAAAACCCGATTACTCAAAAAATCCTCCATGAGGTTTTCTGAAACTTTGCATGACACTTTGGACTAAAATTCGATAAAATTTTATCAAAAAACATGATTCAAAGTTTCTTAACAGAAGTGCAAAATCGAAACCAGAGTGTTTGGCCTAAAAACAATTTCGCTACTTTTATGGCAATTTTTAGCCAAATCCTGCAACGGATCTAGGATATTCAAGCACGCCATTGAAATTTGTTTTGTGTGCATTGACTCATGTAAATGAAATCAGTTTTAATTTTTAATCAGTTTTTAATTTAGTGAAGTTTTTATGCGAAAACTTTCTATGCTGTCACCAAATGAATTTTGTTTTCAAATCTGTGTAGTAATTTACTATCTATTGCGCCGAAGTTCACCATGTTTGGTGCTTCCCCGGCCCTTTGCAGTGTTTTGAGGTACTAGCACTACACATTGTTACTATTTTTTGCATCAATTACTATAAAGTAATTGATTAAGTAATCACTGTTTTATAATATTTCATATAAATATGAAATGCGTTTATCAAAATTTAGAGAAAAATTTGCTGACATACAGTTTAAAGCGCAACCGGAGTAATACATTTTTGAGTAGTTTCTGTCGTAGATTGAACAGTAATGTGTTTTCTATGTATCCAAGAAAACTAAAACATTTATTTTACTGGCATCCTTGCTATAACATTTGATAAACTTATTCTGAATTAATTAGGATTTTTTCACTCTTCAAATAGGTTTCGCAAACAACGTTATTTACGAACGATTTGTGATTCTATGCAATTAATGCTACCTTTGCAGCTTTTGTATCTTTTTTAATTATTTATCTGCCAAAATGTATGTTGGAATTCCCTCTGCTTGCAACGTACTTGTCTTATAATTAACTGATGACAGGCTGCTGTTCATGGAGATGAATGAGTCGGACATAAAGTTGACATTAGTAGTATAGTGTTGGGGCCTCAGGATTCTTACCGCCATTTTACTGCCATTTTATGACGTCATACCGGAAATACGTACCGGAAATGCGTACTGGAAATACGTACCGGAAATGCGTACCGGAAATACATCATACCGGAAATGTGTTTGACAACTCAGGAAATACGTTTCATCACGTTTTTGATTTGTTATTGTAATCCTTAAATTGTGATTTTACAGATGTACATTTAACACTTCTGGAAATGTGTTTGATAACTCAATGGAATACAGACCAACCTACAAATTTTTATTTCTAAAGTATACACTAACAAATCCAAACCTGTAAAAGAGTAAATGATTACGCAATCATGGTGTAATGAGACAAGTCCCGACCTGCCTACAAAAATTGATTTCTTGTGAGTTCATTTGAGTTCGTTGTATTGAATCCATTCACTACTGTGAGGTCATTCGAGTGCGTTGGAAAGCTGCAGGATGTAATTGATTTCTTGACTAACTTGTTTTGAAATAAACCGGATATAAAAATTCATCACGTTTTGAAAAAACAGATGTTATCGTAATCCGTAAAATAGTGAAACTTGTTATTTCCTAAGTGAAATATCTTTTGGTTTTATGGATATTGGATATACAAGTAATGAAAGAATCAGTTACGTCATAGTTTCAAAAAGCATCAAAATGAAACACTTTAACATGTTAAAACTCATTAACAATAAAGATATTTTTCCTAAACACTGTCTGTTTTGATACAATTTATAATCTTTGTGTTATATATTTAACAATTTAAACGTTAAAACCATAAGGAAAAAGTGTAGAATCGATATAAATGAATATGAAATGTATCACGGTTTATCGTATTTACACCGTAAAATGTTAAAATTTTGTCAAAATTAACAAATTCTATCACCAAAAGACAAAATGAAACACTTTAACATGTTAAAATTCATTAACAATAAAGATATTTTTAAACCGGATATAATACTGTCCCGAGTACTATCACGTTTCGAGAAAAAACTGGTGTCGGGATATAATTAACAGGCAAGCTAGCATATGTTACTATTGTTATAATCTTATGGTGTAATCAATTAAAATCAGCGTGAGCAAACTTATTTCACATCAATAATGAATAATATTGGATCTTACTATACTATATTACTATTACTTCAATTCTATATTACTATGCTAGAACAGTCTATACTTATACATGATAGGTTTCTTAGCGAAATGCCTTGTGTTACGTATCAATTTAATGCTTATGAGAAACAATTTATTACATTCTATAAGTTGAAAAGACATAGCAAGAATCACAATGACATTCGATTTCTCTCTAAACTATATGATAAAATAATAGAGTTTGAGATATAAATCTATACTGAACACGTGTAATTGGTTAATGCGAAGAAATCTTAAAGCATATGGAATAAAACTAAGACTGTGTTTCGTTAGATATAGAAAAAAACTATAAAAAATTTCTTACTTTGGTTGAATTATTTAAGTCATTTAAACTTATTCCACTGATCATATTCATACATTCTCGACTTTCTTAAGAAAAGAATGCATTCAAACCGAAAGAAATGATTCCAACACCACAAAATTGGAAAATAAATATGCGAATAAAAGCAAGTGTAAACTGTTTTTGATTGATTCTTCGTATAAGCCAACTTAACTAATAAGCTACTTTTTAACAAAATTCATTAAAATAAACATATTTTTCCTAAACACTGTTTGGTACGATGCATTTTATAATCTTTATGTTCTGTGTTTAACAATTTAAACGTTAAATCCAAGGAAACAAGTGTAGAAAAGACATAAATCATTATAAAATGTGGCATGGTTTATCATGTTTACACCATAAAGTGTTAAAATTTTATCAAATCAAATCCTAAATGAATATGAAAAGTTTCACAGTTTATCGTATTTACACCGTAAAATGTTAAAATTTTGTCAAAATTAACAAATTCTATCACCAAAAGACAAAAATGAAACACTTTAACATGTTAAAACTCATTTACAATAAAGATATTTTTCCTAAACACTGTTTGGTTTGATACAGTTTATAATCTTTGTGTTATATATTTAACAATTTAAACGTTAATACCATAAGAAAAGAGTGTAGAATCGACATAAATGAATATGAAATGTATCACGGTTTATCGTGTTTACACCATAAAATGTTAAAATTATGTCAAAATTAACAAATTCTATCACCAAAATACAAAATGAAACATTTTAACATGTTAAAACTCATTAACAATAAAGATATTTTTCCTAAACACTGTTTGGTTTGATACAGTTTATAATCTTTGTGTTATATATGTAACAATTTAAACGTTAAAACCATAAGGAAAAAGTGTAGAATCGACATAAATGAATATGAAATGTGTCATGGTTTGTCGTATTATAACCATAAAGCGTTAAATTTTTGTCAAATTAACAAATTCTATCAATCAATTAGTTATAGTGAAGTTCTTGTGGTACTTTATCTTACTAAGAATCATGATAAGATGAATACATTAATGAATTTTGTTTTAAACATGAATAGGTCTTTTTCTTAAGAACCATTGAATAAGCGTGAATATGTTTACTACTGAAAAAACAGAAAAGAATGAAAACCAAATGCGAACCGATGAACACAATCATGATAACAGAAACACTGAATGTCTATCGTCAAGAAACTATCGAGTCAGTAAACTTATAGAAATAGAATAAAAGCATAAGCGAATAGCATCTAATGTATTCGTCTCATTTCAGTTTGAATAAATATAATTAAGAATTGAATATGAGATAGTGATTCCGGATGTGAATTGTAGATGAATAACCAAAATCTGTTGTCTTAGGTATACTTTAGTTTGATAAAAGTATGACGAAACAGTATGTAAACAATATACGGTTTAATGAAGTTAGTTATTTCTTACACATAAAGCAGGGCTTCTCAAGCTTTCTCATCAATATGTTAAAACTCATTAAAAATAAACATATTTTTCCTAAACACCTTTTGGTATGATACATTTTATAATCGTTGTGTTCTATGTTTAAACGTTAAATCCAAGGAAAAAAGTGTAGAATAGACATAAATCAAAATGAAACGTGTCATGGTTTGTCGTATTTACACCATAAATTATTAAAATTTTGTCAAATCGATTCCAATTAAATTGATATAAATCTATTTGGATTTAATTTTTTACAATTTTCTTTTAAATTAAGGGTTTAAAGCAAATAGAAAGTCATTATATGAGTAAGCCATGTGAATAAGTAACCCCAGAAGTAATCAGGGTCCTGGTAACCAGCTTCATACCAGTCAAACAGATAACCTATAAAGAAAACTTTAACAAAACTAATAGTTGTGAACTGTTTTATCACTTTCTTATCAAATTATCTCTTGATATACACTGTTCTTAATCTGTAAACAATAAAACTCATTGATAATTTTCAACAAAGCAGAAACCGGTTTATCTATAGGCTGTTTCACAATGCAAATTTACCCATGAAATAATTATGTTAGCTTTTTTGTTATTGTCCTTAATACCACTTCGAGGTAAACTTTTCACTTTACGAATACAACAAATCATTATGAAGTAAAGGTTTTTTAATCAGTAACAAAAGAATAAGTGAGTTGACACCCGCAATGTAAATAACGTAAGCAAAACGTCGTGTACAACCCACACGTTTGAAAACACCTATATACGCAATCACTGGGTAAGTAAAACATTGCAACTTCTGAAACATGTAAAACTTACTTTAAAAATATTCCATTTTCTTCCTAACTATATACAAAATATATTATAAAATTAATGTGTATAAAATCAAGAACACAAAGCTTACTCAAAAAATGCAATACGAAAGGATTTTGATGTGTTTATAAAGGTCTATATCCTATGCACAAAATGGTATGGTATGGGATCTGGTATGGACAGGGTTATCTAGGGGAAACGTTTTCTTTTCAATGATCATATCATTGTAGTTTGTATACGTACCCAATTTCGTTTTTGTTACGTGACATCAATAATAATAAATATTCTTATACATGTGAATCAAAATGCAAACGTAACGTAGCAAAGTTTTCTAATTCAAATGTGTTATTATGTAAAAAACGAACTATCCAGCATGGCACAAATCACACGTTGGAATTCCTTGGATAACCCTGTGTATGAAAGTATTTACCTTTGGACTGATGGTTCTTCAATCCTCACCGCTGAAGCTCTTTTCATCGAAATATTCTTTTGTATGTCATTCCACTAATACCTCTTTATTTGATTTCTTGTACTATTATTATGGTATTGCACGACATGGAAACTGTCTATTGGAATCAATAAATTGGAAGAAATGTCGTTAATACCTTGCCCAAGAGCGTTACATGGTTTCATGGCTGACGTTTTTAACCCTGACTACACTTCATTTTTTTTGACTGTTTGTTTTATAAAGTCATGTATAAACAAATATACTGCATTTCACATAAGTAATATTTTTTACAAAAATAGCTATAGATGATAAAACACCCACTTATGAACTGAAGAGTTACCTAATAACCTATATCAATACAATCATAGTTTTCGAGTTGATACATTTTTATGTCCACTATAATTATCACAAAATATGGAAGAGATAAAGATACCATTTGACCCTATACCTTTTCCCATATCACACCCGTGATCATAAAACTATAGAAAATATCTCGTATAGAAAAAAAAAATCATTTGAAAACCTTAGTCATGTGCTTGAAATTTTTTTATTTTATCAGATACTTGTTACAAGAAGGATGTATATGCATGACCTATGTATTATTATTGCTGTTATGGTATACTTACCTTGACTTTATATTTTACATCTATCAAGTTATACACAAATAGCATTAGGGCATTTACCATCTCGAGATATAGCGCGATAACATATTCCCAAAAATTATGGGACATATGATTCATGAACTCCTAGCCACGTAAATACATAATACACAATAAATGAATAACATGAAAAACTTTTTTACAGCAATTTATACTCTTCTAGTTTCCTGACAGTGATTCAGCGATATTTTTGATGCTTCCAGTAGTTATGTTACTTAATTTCTGACTTAAGTTGCTTCATATTATTTTTTAGATTACGCACAACACAAAACTTGTTGCGTTTATTACTTTGATTTCTAGTGATTCTCATCTTTAGATTCGTAAAGAACGTTTTCATTACACTGAAATAGGTATTTTTTATTTGGTATCACTTTAATTGTATCGTATAGTTTTCTATTGTTTTACAAATTGTTTTATCGTAGTATTTATTTTTTCGGTTGAAGTTTTTATTTGTACTGTGTTATTTTGCTTCCATACTTTCCATTTGTTTGAGCCTAAACCTTTTCCCCTTCATTCCACATTATTCCAATTCCCCGCTGGTCCATAATTGATTTTGTGTTTCACGGAGTGACGTATTAATTGCGGAGTATATGGCGAGTTTATTGTTTGAGGTGCGATTCATTCTATATATTTGGCCGGGTGGGGGACAATTGTTTTATCTTTTGACTGAAAAATAAGTACTTTTAGTGATCCCCTGACTAGTTTTGATTTTGTTTATATTTTACTGTTTTTCATTATATAAAACATGCGCATAGTTTGTGCGAGTCACGGAATTACAGTCATAATTTAGTCAACCATTGTCTCTAGAACCAGGTAATAGCTGACAAACTTATTTGTATCACTTATAAAAAACTACATTTCAATGTGAATGATTTTAGAAGATCTTCATTTTACTTTTTTGAATTAATGATTACACAAAACTAGACGATAAATTTAATCAGATACGTCAGAAAACTTGCCTTGTAGTATTTTTCTGGAATTTTCCAAAGGTTCTTCTCATGTTTTGAGTATGTATTCACATTGCTATCAAATTATAATTCGTACCATAACCATTTATTTTATCACCATTGCGCAATATGCGTTTCGCGATCGTCAAACCCTGAAATATTTTGCCTCTGGCTACTTTTCCAAGCTTTCACGGAAAAGTATGAAACGAAAACTTATATTCACAATCGATCAGCATGATGATAGTATAAAAAATAGACACTCATTTCTATTGGAACTATACTCACAAATATATCAAATTGAAACGTTGAGGTCTGTAAACACACACACACACACACACACACACAAATCCAGTATACTTGTGCTTTTTTTAACAGGTTCAGTGATAATACAACACACTGATTTTTGATATTTTAGTATAGTACTCCCCCTACGAGTACCTCCTTCAATTACCTTCAACCTTCAACCGGCAAGTACCACCTTCAACCTTCAACCGGCGAGTACCACCTTCAATTACCTTCAACCTTCAACCGGCGAGTTTCACCGCCACCGCCATTCACCGTCAACCGCCAAGTGTCAAAGTGACGTCATAGTTTTTCGTTTCATAGCACCACCACGCAAGAGGCATGTGTACAAGAAAAGTGAGAATGACACTTGGCGGTTGGCGGTTGGCGGTTGACGGTGAATGGCGGTGGCGGTGAAACTCGCCGGTTGAAGGTTGAAGGTAATTGAAGGTGGTACTCGCCGGTTGAAGGTTGAAGGTGGTACTCGCCGGTTGAAGGTTGAAGGTAATTGAAGGAGGTACTCGTAGGGGGAGTACTATACTAAAATATCAAAAATCAGTGTGTTGTATTATCACTGAACCTGTTAAAAAAAGCACAAGTATACTGGATTTGTGTGTGTGTGTGTGTGTGTGTGTGTGTTTACAGACCTCAACGTTTCAATTTGATATATTTGTGAGTATAGTTCCAATAGAAATGAGTGTCTATTTTTTATACTATCATCATGCTGATCGATTGTGAATATAAGTTTTCGTTTCATACTTTTCCGTGAAAGCTTGGAAAAGTAGCCAGAGGCAAAATATTTCAGGGTTTGACGATCGCGAAACGCATATTGCACAATGGTGATAAAATAAATGGTTATGGTACGAATTATAATTTGATAGCAATGTGAATACATACTCAAAACATGAGAAGAACCTTTGGAAAATTCCAGAAAAATACTACAAGGCAAGTTTTCTGACGTATCTGATTAAATTTATCGTCTAGTTTTGTGTAATCATTAATTCAAAAAAGTAAAATGAAGATCTTCTAAAATCACTCACATTGAAATGTAGTTTTTTATAAGTGATACAAATAAGTTTGTCAGCTATTACCTGGTTCTAGAGACAATGGTTGACTAAATTATGACTGTAATTCCGTGACTCGCACAAACTATGCGCATGTTTTATATAATGAAAAACAGTAAAATATAAACAAAATCAAAACTAGTCAGGGGTTCACTAAAAGTACTTATTTTTCAGTCAAAAGATAAAACAATTGTCCCCCACCCGGCCAAATATATAGAATGAATCGCACCTCAAACAATAAACTCGCCATATACTCCGCAATTAATACGTCACTCCGTGAAACACAAAATCAATTATGGACCAGCGGGGAATTGGAATAAAGTGGAATGAAGAGGAAAAGGTTTAGGCTCAAACAAATGGAAAGTATGGAAGCAAAATAACACAGTACAAATAAAAACTTCAACCGAAAAAATAAATACTACGATAAAACAATTTGTAAAACAATAGAAAACTATACGATACAATTAAAGTGATACCAAATAAAAAATACCTATTTCAGTGTAATGAAAACGTTCTTTACGAATCTAAAGATGAGAATCACTAGAAATCAAAGTAATAAACGCAACAAGTTTTGTGTTGTGCGTAATCTAAAAAATAATATGAAGCAACTTAAGTCAGAAATTAAGTAACATAACTACTGGAAGCATCAAAAATATCGCTGAATCACTGTCAGGAAACTAGAAGAGTATAAATTGCTGTAAAAAAGTTTTTCATGTTATTCATTTATTGTGTATTATGTATTTACGTGGCTAGGAGTTCATGAATCATATGTCCCATAATTTTTGGGAATATGTTATCGCGCTATATCTCGAGATGGTAAATGCCCTAATGCTATTTGTGTATAACTTGATAGATGTAAAATATAAAGTCAAGGTAAGTACACCATAACAGCAATAATAATACATAGGTCATGCATATACATCCTTCTTGTAACAAGTATCTGATAAAATAAAAAAATTTCAAGCACATGACTAAGGTTTTCAAATGATTTTTTTCTATACGAGATATTTTCTATAGTTTTATGATCACGGATGTGATATGGGAAAAGGTATAGGGTCAGATGGTATCTTTATCTCTTCCATATTTTGTGTTAATCATAGTGGACATAAAAATGTATCAACTCGAAAACTATGATTGTATTGATATTATAGGTTATTAGGTAACACTTCAGTTCATAAGTGGGTGTTTTATCATCTATAGCTATTTTTGTAAAAAATATTACTTATGTCAAATGCAATATATCTGTTTATACATGACTTTATAAAACAAACAGTCAAAAGAAATGAAGTGTAGTCAGGGTTAAAAACGTCAGCCATGAAACCATGTAACGCTCTTGGGCAAGGTATTAACGACATTTCTTCCAATTTATTGATTCCAATAGACAGTTTCCATGTCGTGCAATACCATAATAATAGTACAAGAAATCAAATAAAGAGGTATTAGTGGAATGACATACAAAAGAATATTTCGATGAAAAGAGCTTCAGCGGTGAGGATTGAAGAACCATCAGTCCAAAGGTAAATACTTTCATACACAGGGTTATCCAAGGAATTCCAACGTGTGATTTGTGCCATGCTGGATAGTTCGTTTTTTACATAATAACACATTTGAATTAGAAAACTTTGCTACGTTACGTTTGCATTTTGATTCACATGTATAAGAATATTTATTATTATTGATGTCACGTAACAAAAACGAAATTGGGTACGTATACAAACTACAATGATATGATCATTGAAAAGAAAACGTTTCCCCTAGATAACCCTGTCCATACCAGATCCCATACCATACCATTTTGTGCATAGGATATAGACCTTTATAAACACATCAAAATCCTTTCGTATTGCATTTTTTGAGTAAGCTTTGTGTTCTTGATTTTATACACATTAATTTTATAATATATTTTGTATATAGTTAGGAAGAAAATGGAATATTTTTAAAGTAAGTTTTACATGTTTCAGAAGTTGCAATGTTTTACTTACCCAGTGATTGCGTATATAGGTGTTTTCAAACGTGTGGGTTGTACACGACGTTTTGCTTACGTTATTTACATTGCGGGTGTCAACTCACTTATTCTTTTGTTACTGATTAAAAAACCTTTACTTCATAATGATTTGTTGTATTCGTAAAGTGAAAAGTTTACCTCGAAGTGGTATTAAGGACAATAACAAAAAAGCTAACATAATTATTTCATGGGTAAATTTGCATTGTGAAACAGCCTATAGATAAACCGGTTTCTGCTTTGTTGAAAATTATCAATGAGTTTTATTGTTTACAGATTAAGAACAGTGTATATCAAGAGATAATTTGATAAGAAAGTGATAAAACAGTTCACAACTATTAGTTTTGTTAAAGTTTTCTTTATAGGTTATCTGTTTGACTGGTATGAAGCTGGTTACCAGGACCCTGATTACTTCTGGGGTTACTTATTCACATGGCTTACTCATATAATGACTTTCTATTTGCTTTAAACCCTTAATTTAAAAGAAAATTGTAAAAAATTAAATCCAAATAGATTTATATCAATTTAATTGGAATCGATTTGACAAAATTTTAATAATTTATGGTGTAAATACGACAAACCATGACACGTTTCATTTTGATTTATGTCTATTCTACACTTTTTTCCTTGGATTTAACGTTTAAACATAGAACACAACGATTATAAAATGTATCATACCAAAAGGTGTTTAGGAAAAATATGTTTATTTTTAATGAGTTTTAACATATTGATGAGAAAGCTTGAGAAGCCCTGCTTTATGTGTAAGAAATAACTAACTTCATTAAACCGTATATTGTTTACATACTGTTTCGTCATACTTTTATCAAACTAAAGTATACCTAAGACAACAGATTTTGGTTATTCATCTACAATTCACATCCGGAATCACTATCTCATATTCAATTCTTAATTATATTTATTCAAACTGAAATGAGACGAATACATTAGATGCTATTCGCTTATGCTTTTATTCTATTTCTATAAGTTTACTGACTCGATAGTTTCTTGACGATAGACATTCAGTGTTTCTGTTATCATGATTGTGTTCATCGGTTCGCATTTGGTTTTCATTCTTTTCTGTTTTTTCAGTAGTAAACATATTCACGCTTATTCAATGGTTCTTAAGAAAAAGACCTATTCATGTTTAAAACAAAATTCATTAATGTATTCATCTTATCATGATTCTTAGTAAGATAAAGTACCACAAGAACTTCACTATAACTAATTGATTGATAGAATTTGTTAATTTGACAAAAATTTAACGCTTTATGGTTATAATACGACAAACCATGACACATTTCATATTCATTTATGTCGATTCTACACTTTTTCCTTATGGTTTTAACGTTTAAATTGTTACATATATAACACAAAGATTATAAACTGTATCAAACCAAACAGTGTTTAGGAAAAATATCTTTATTGTTAATGAGTTTTAACATGTTAAAATGTTTCATTTTGTATTTTGGTGATAGAATTTGTTAATTTTGACATAATTTTAACATTTTATGGTGTAAACACGATAAACCGTGATACATTTCATATTCATTTATGTCGATTCTACACTCTTTTCTTATGGTATTAACGTTTAAATTGTTAAATATATAACACAAAGATTATAAACTGTATCAAACCAAACAGTGTTTAGGAAAAATATCTTTATTGTAAATGAGTTTTAACATGTTAAAGTGTTTCATTTTTGTCTTTTGGTGATAGAATTTGTTAATTTTGACAAAATTTTAACATTTTACGGTGTAAATACGATAAACTGTGAAACTTTTCATATTCATTTAGGATTTGATTTGATAAAATTTTAACACTTTATGGTGTAAACATGATAAACCATGCCAAATTTTATAATGATTTATGTCTTTTCTACACTTGTTTCCTTGGATTTAACGTTTAAATTGTTAAACACAGAACATAAAGATTATAAAATGCATCGTACCAAACAGTGTTTAGGAAAAATATGTTTATTTTAATGAATTTTGTTAAAAAGTAGCTTATTAGTTAAGTTGGCTTATACGAAGAATCAATCAAAAACAGTTTACACTTGCTTTTATTCGCATATTTATTTTCCAATTTTGTGGTGTTGGAATCATTTCTTTCGGTTTGAATGCATTCTTTTCTTAAGAAAGTCGAGAATGTATGAATATGATCAGTGGAATAAGTTTAAATGACTTAAATAATTCAACCAAAGTAAGAAATTTTTTATAGTTTTTTTCTATATCTAACGAAACACAGTCTTAGTTTTATTCCATATGCTTTAAGATTTCTTCGCATTAACCAATTACACGTGTTCAGTATAGATTTATATCTCAAACTCTATTATTTTATCATATAGTTTAGAGAGAAATCGAATGTCATTGTGATTCTTGCTATGTCTTTTCAACTTATAGAATGTAATAAATTGTTTCTCATAAGCATTAAATTGATACGTAACACAAGGCATTTCGCTAAGAAACCTATCATGTATAAGTATAGACTGTTCTAGCATAGTAATATAGAATTGAAGTAATAGTAATATAGTATAGTAAGATCCAATATTATTCATTATTGATGTGAAATAAGTTTGCTCACGCTGATTTTAATTGATTACACCATAAGATTATAACAATAGTAACATATGCTAGCTTGCCTGTTAATTATATCCCGACACCAGTTTTTTCTCGAAACGTGATAGTACTCGGGACAGTATTATATCCGGTTTAAAAATATCTTTATTGTTAATGAATTTTAACATGTTAAAGTGTTTCATTTTGTCTTTTGGTGATAGAATTTGTTAATTTTGACAAAATTTTAACATTTTACGGTGTAAATACGATAAACCGTGATACATTTCATATTCATTTATATCGATTCTACACTTTTTCCTTATGGTTTTAACGTTTAAATTGTTAAATATATAACACAAAGATTATAAATTGTATCAAAACAGACAGTGTTTAGGAAAAATATCTTTATTGTTAATGAGTTTTAACATGTTAAAGTGTTTCATTTTGATGCTTTTTGAAACTATGACGTAACTGATTCTTTCATTACTTGTATATCCAATATCCATAAAACCAAAAGATATTTCACTTAGGAAATAACAAGTTTCACTATTTTACGGATTACGATAACATCTGTTTTTTCAAAACGTGATGAATTTTTATATCCGGTTTATTTCAAAACAAGTTAGTCAAGAAATCAATTACATCCTGCAGCTTTCCAACGCACTCGAATGACCTCACAGTAGTGAATGGATTCAATACAACGAACTCAAATGAACTCACAAGAAATCAATTTTTGTAGGCAGGTCGGGACTTGTCTCATTACACCATGATTGCGTAATCATTTACTCTTTTACAGGTTTGGATTTGTTAGTGTATACTTTAGAAATAAAAATTTGTAGGTTGGTCTGTATTCCATTGAGTTATCAAACACATTTCCAGAAGTGTTAAATGTACATCTGTAAAATCACAATTTAAGGATTACAATAACAAATCAAAAACGTGATGAAACGTATTTCCTGAGTTGTCAAACACATTTCCGGTATGATGTATTTCCGGTACGCATTTCCGGTACGTATTTCCAGTACGTATTTCCGGTACGTATTTCCGGTATGACGTCATAAAATGGCGGTAAAATGGCGGTAAGAATCCTGAGGCCCCAACACTATACTACTGACATTTCTTCATCTTCTTCGTGTGGAGTAGATGGTTCTTTAGTTTCAGAGAGGGAACAAAGACCTCATATTGTGGGGCAGGTGTTTGTCAGCCAGCTGACCAGGTTTTCGTCTATTGTTGTCAGACCACGGTTCCCACAAGGATGGCGGTATGTCGGACAGGATGTTATGACGTGGTCTGCTGTCTGCTCTTCTGCACCACACTCACAGGCCGAAGATGGAGCCATGCCCCATTTGTGCATGGTTGAGCGGAAGAGGCCAACGCCAGTTCGAAGGCGATTGAGTTTAGTCCAAGCACACCTGGGAAAATGCATTCCCGGTGGTGATGTACTGGCCTCCGGAATAAAACCATGGAGTCTGGAGGAATTCTCTTGCCACTACATGCTCCATTTGTAATCCGCCCAGCTTGCCACATTGGTGCTTGACTGGTTGAAGTCATCCAGTAAGTCTAAAGCAGTAGGGACAAATGGGTGCCTCGACTTAAGCTGCCGATGTCCTGTAAGTGGAGGAGACAGGAGCCGGTCATGCAGAAGATGCCCAGGCTCCAGTGCTCGGCGTGCTAGAGACAGTGTGGCTCTCTTGCGGCGAAGCTCAGATGGGTGGATACCTGCTAAGACAAACAGGTTGTCTGTTGGTGTGGGGCGTAGGCATCCAGTCACTAAGCGCAGAGCGTCTTTCTTCATTTCTTCATCTATGCAGTGCCAATGATTCATAAAATCGCCTGCATTGTAGCCTATCGTATACGTCACACTTGTAATAAAAACCCAGCTTGTTTGGATCACAAATATTTTGTTGTGTCGCAGTTATTTACGACATGTGACGTAACAATGTGAGTCCCATAGTTACGTTGAGTTTTATTTCTTAAGTGATGTGTATTATTTCGACTTGTAGTGTTTTGAGTTTGCTTCATCCCTTTCTCTCTCCTATTGCTGTTCTTTTGAATTAAACTTTCACCAGAAGTTTACTTTCAAACAAACTGATAAACAGCCATTGCACGCGATGACGTCACTAATTTATTGCCAAGGTCATGACGTCGATTCACAGCAGACTGCTTTGGTCACGTGCGATTCATCTTCATGAACTTGGATGAGAAGATACATTGAGCTTGGGTTTATAAGTGACCGCGAAAAATAGCTTCAATGAGCGATTTATTCCGGTGAAATATCGACAGTTGATAATTTAATAAATCGCAAGAATCACTTGAATTCGGCGATGATTGAAAAATTGATTTGAAACTCGGCATAAAAACGACTTTAAACGAAGCACTCGTTCACACAACTCTAGTTAATCGGTGAGTTGTGGAGGCAAAGAACATAATTGTCTATTAAGCAACTACTCGCTACAATATCTACAACAATATCAAAAATGCCGCATCTGCAACAAACATAGAAATCATCAAAATTTCTTCATAAAAACACGATATAACAATAATCAGGCGACGATTAACACAGCATAAAAATATGGAAAATTGTCAAAATTAAATCGTGAAGTTACAAAAAATTATACAAAAAAGCAATCGTAAGATGACGCACGGGAGTAAAATAGATCGCAAGAGACGCAACAGCTTCATGTGTGACGTAATTAACTATAACAACTAAAGCGTTCGGATATTCTAGAAAAGAATCATAGAGAGGAGTTGTAAAGCACAGAACAGCGTCAACAATTACATAAGAAATCGCGATCATAAAATACAAATTTAAAAACAATTTGAAGAAATGTAGAAGTGACCACGACATTGCTGCATTGACCACTCGTAATCGCGCTCGAGTAAATGAATTTCTCAATACATGAGTGACATCATCAACAACGACCAAAATTAATTTCATAGTTTTAATAAAATTTTGAATTTCTTAACTTGTCTTTATCTGCTTGTTACGTCATAATGAGCACAACAAAGTTGCAAAAATGAACAAATTACATAAAATAAACAAATAAAAAATTCCGGATCATTTAGCGCTTCTTGGATTTGTCTCGTTCATCCCGATCCACTTCTGTGAGCGAAGTGTGATGTCATCATCAACATGAACTTCCAACTTGGTTTGAATCTGGTTGAGAGTTGATTGGATTTTGTTGATTTCATCCTGATTAGCAACTCGACTCCATCCATCATCAATGAAGCATTCCCACATCGACAGCACACCTCTCACGACTCTCAACAACCCGATGACGTCATCGATGTTTGATGGTTGCAGTTTGTTATACCCGATCTCCATCCTTCCAATCTAGAGTTGAAATATTTGTGATGACGTCAACTATAACTTGGTCTCGGTTCAACTCAGTGCTAATGACGTCGATGCACAAATTCTATCATATTATAACATACTATATGGGTGGTTTATACACGAAAGTACGGAAAACATTTTTCATTTGTGGTACTGACTAAAAGTGTAGGGCGTATGCAAGTAACATAATTTGAGTTAATTATCTTGGTGTAACTTAACACTAATATTCATAGGAACATCGATTAATTATCATGACAGAAAATTAAACACTAGGTGGCGCATATCACCGGTTGCAGGTTACTAAATTAATAAAACACCAATTGCGTGACTGGGGCCGGTTATAAGAGGGAAATGCAATTGTGGATATTTCGATGACCAGACTTCGACAAATCCCGACATCAAAAAATACGTGTGTTTGATTGTGACGCAGTAATCAGAAAAATAGTGACGTAATGAATAAGTAGACAAAGTAACACTAGATTAAATAAGACTAGATTCGTGATTTAGAGCAGGTTCCAAAACAGCTTTTACATTCACAATTGTAAGATATGGTTTTTTGAATATGGTGACATAAAAACTCATCACCAATTAACCACCTAATCGCGCTGCAATTATGACGTCAAAATAGGCATCAACTTTTCCAATTCACTAATATTTCAATGATTACGTAATAAAATCAAAACTACTTCAAAGATTTTGCTTGACTCAGTTATAAGTGACTCATAGACATGACCGCACTTATGACTTTTTGCCAACCTTACATGGGACAAGTCAGCAATTTAATATTTTGTTTGGTTGGGAACAATTAGTCGGAATGTAAACAAACAACAATAAGTAATTGATGTCAATAATATCTTACTTGTCCTGGTTTCATCTCTTTTATGACCGAAGCGATCTCGTGAAATGAATTCGCATCCAGCGAACAGTCCCACAGACTGAGTACATCCAATTTCTTTGTGACGTGTTTTAAGACAAAGCAGAACCCAGGGACCAGGTTTGAATTCATCGGCTGCGGTAAAAAGAGTGTTGTTGGAAAATGCTCTGCTGCTTTGGTTGCGATGGACGAATCTTTTCCTTCTCCAACGCAGGCGTACAGGTCGAATAGTTTGTCTCTGAGTGCTTCATCATCTAAATAAACATAATAGTTATAAATCGATTATGTGGGTAGAATTGCAATAATAATATATCCATAAAAGTGGGACGATACTGATATGTTTTGGTGGTCAGCAGGAAATTAAACAAATAAAAATATAAACTACATTGCTGTGTAGTCTCGTAAATCTGCAAACACACGTGGCTAAACACTCAACAATCCAGAAATACTAAAATTATAAATTATGATTGTTACATCACAATTTTATATTGTATTGCACAGGTTGATGGTGAACTTGCATATAAACAGAAACATTGTATTATTTTATCCAGACTTTGAAAGTATCGTGAGATATCAGCTAAGTAATGGAAAATAAGAAATAACGTCAATAAATTGGAAAATTGCATGATGATGTCACAAACATATTCTACATAATAATGACGTGACATATCTTCGCTGTCACATTTGCTAAAATTATATCCAAGTGTGTGTTAAAGCATAGACATCAGCTGCCTATGTACACATGTGGAGACATTGAGCCATGATGGTTAACAAGTCAAGATTTGGTTGCAAACATTCACAAATGGATTCTACGCAATTAAGCATTTGTATTGGTCACGCCTCATTAAACCATTCTTATACAATACAAATGCCAATTCGTTACATCATTTCATAATCCACTGATAAAACCTTCATATATCTTACATGGGTTTTCCACATATTTTGATGAGATCTCTGCCAGTCGTTGGTGCAAAGTTTCAACAAAGATCTCCTTTTTCGTTTCAAGGTTTTCTGTTTAGAACAACATCTTTATTAGATTTTTACATTTTATTAACTAACTCATTTAGCTGAACAAATAACAATGAATTGGTAAAACATATTATTTCGCAAAAACTGAATATCAATGGAAACCGGTACACCTGGCAGCATACCCAGCACAAGCACATATCACTATTGATCAGGCATGTCAAGCTGCACAACATCTACAAGTCACATTTCTAATATTTCATGTCATGATAGCTGCATTAACTTCTCCATCCTTTCCAGCAAATTGTCCAAGCAGTGAAACTCTTCAACTACCTCCATGGCTCATCCTCCTTGTTTCCCAACCATCATCACTGATGAGTAACTCGTCACTTCTGTCAGCAAACCACCAAACATACGACAAACCAAACAATGATCTTAATTGTCTTGTCCAACTCTCAGTGCCTAAACAACTTTCACTTTTTGTCCTTCGCTTCTTTCCACTTCTTTCATAATTCTCTCCTTCATCTTTCCAAGTGTCTCACAGAATAACTAGAACACCTACTCATAAAAATCCTCTCATGATTTTGCGTATTTTATCTGTCAACACAACGACAACAACTGCAAAGTGGAGTGGGCTAAGCATTGAAACCTGATGCATCATAACCTCAACTTCAAACAACTTTAAAATGCCATCGAACACATTCCAGTTCACAAATGGCCACATCTGGATCGCTTGTTTGACATGCCCGCTATACACGAAATTATCAGTTCATGCAGCACTGGATGTGATAAAGAAGACAAACCTGCATCTGAGGCAGGAAGAGGACCCAAATCAAGAAGAAGACCAGAGATGAATCTTCGAACGACAGACCAGTTGTCTTTGAACAGGTTCTTCAAAAGTTCCTCGAAATCCTTCACCAGCATTTGGTAGACGATGTAAAAAGCAGCAAAAAACTCCTGAAATGTTTGGTGGCAGAAATACAGTCTGCAGTCGCCATCAAATACTCTGCTGTTGGTGGCACCATCGTGAGCAAACAACTGGATGACGATATCTTGGACTGTGCTGGGATCAAGACCAACTTTCCGCAACTGTTCAGTGGTAATCACCACAGTTCCATTTTTAGTTGCATTGTAGGCGACTTGGGACAGTTTTAACACGAGTTCATTGAAATCCTCTTGGTACCTGAGATTCTCACTACGACGAAGATTTTCAACCACCGTCGCAAATACTCGAGTCAAAGTTGTGGCATCACCGATCCTCTTGGAAGGATGGAATTGGGACGAGATTATCATCTGCAGCATCAACGGATTGTGGCAAAGCGGGACAAGGTGGGGAGCGTTGTTGTTTAGTTTCGTCCAAATTTCATCCGACTTCGTGCCGGTGTAGGCAACAAACAGCTTTTTCATGTCAGCAGGAGCAAGGTCACCAAGAAGCAACGTTGAACTGGGACGTAGAGATTTGGGCACGAATATCATAGAATGGGGACGAGATGTAAAAATGAGCCGACAATTCGGCAGGAAATGTTTGCTGCATAGACTGGCCATAATATCACGCACATGCATTGGAGTTTGGTAATCTTCTTTAGGAGAGTTTTCCTTCAATTCAAACTCGGCTTGATCAAAGCCGTCAAAAATCAACGTGGCTTTGTCGTCGTTTTCTACCAGCCAGTTGAATGCTTGGGCAGATGTGTCGTCATCGAGGCCAGGAAAAGCCTTTTTGAATATCAGCTCCTCAATTGTCAATTTGTCCCTGTAATTCATGTCCATGAACTTTCTGTGCCAGCAGATGTGATGGGGCCAGGTGTAAGATCTCGCCAACCTTTTACTTAGAACAGATTTACCACTCCCTGGGTATCCGATGATGCTGATAAAACTGGAGTCACCATTTTTCTTTAAAAGTTCTTCAAATTGGATTCGGTTCGCGTCTTCTCGTTGATTTTTCCGCAACTCCAAGAGTTTATCAGAGGGCTGGTATCTCTCTTCTTTTGGAGCGGCTTTCCCTTCAAAGAAGGGTATTTGAGTTATGCTTGGGTGAACAACGGGAATCTCATCTTTACAAACGTAGACGCCTTGAATGCTGAGGTCACCTTCACGATCCAAATATTTAGAATGAAGTTTCAGCACTTTTTTAAATGCATTTTCTCCTGAAAAATAAAAGAAATTGAACATGAATTGATGATTTGAGAAAACTAAAATAGAAATATTTTATGAATTTAAATCTTGAGTTTGAAACTTTTACGACTGGTATCAGAATTTATTCTTGCAACAAAATTTGTGCAAGAATATCTTTTCATCAACGGCTGTTATTAGAATTTCACCAAAAGAAAAAAATTTGTTTCAATGAACACTTTTATCTCTGTTTCATGCAGTATTAAGCAAGTTCAAATTTATTTACAACAATTGTTATTATTTAAATTTATTTACAATACTGTAATTGTAATTATTCATTCAATGTACTTTCAATGCTCAATTTATACAAAATAATTAAAATAAGAAGTAATTTGATGTATTTCACAAATTCACAACAAACTGTCATGTGGGGCACCATATCTCTGTCATGATCTCTGGCACCAGGGGGCGCTATATGTTATTATTAGTGTCAGTTATGTGCAACACGAGTAAAAGCTTTCAATGACTAAAAAAAAGTTCAGATACCATTATAGCAGTTACAGCCAACATGGGTATAAATATAATAGTTCTGAATCTAACGAAGGATATATTTGTAATTCAGATTATTACTGGAAATATCAACCATTTTTTAATTTGAATTTTCAAATACGTGCTATGCTTTGCATGCCATGCATATACATTTGACCATGATAGCACTTTTTCTAAAATGTGATATGATGTCATAATAACCGTTGATGACTCATAACAATTGCTTCAGTTATCAATTTATAATCCTTTATAACTTAATACTCAATAACCATTTAGCTGGTTCCATGCCCAGTTGAAGAGAAGGGTTGGGCACAAACGATCTTATTAAAAAATAACTCTCTACCTCGGTACAAGGACAAAGACTAAGAAGAAGAAATGCAAATCTACGAATGACAACGATGGAAGAATGCAAAATGGATGAAAATGCCAAAAATAAAACAACATTTCGGACTTGGAATAAAAGAAAGCTACAACAAACAGGAACTCCGGAACAATTGCTACACGAATTAGCTAATTACCAATTGGACATGCTGGTTAGTGAAATGTGATGGACTGGCAGTCTAAAGATCGATTGTGAAGGAAAATCAATGAAATGCTCTGAACATGATGAGAAACATCAATATGATGTGGGAATTACAATAAACAGCTTCGAACATCCTGCTCGGATGGAAACCTGCAAGTGGTCGCATCATAACTGGGTGGCTTCAAAGTCTCCGAACAGAAGCAACAGTGACTCAGATGCAACCATAGAAAACGATGATACAGAAAAAGATTCCTTCTACGAGCAACAACAGGATAAGAGACAAGAATGCACAAATTGGAAACACAGATAAAGAACACAACCCACTGTAGGACAATATGGTTCTGCTTGAGTAACCAAAGACAATGGTGACGTCTGTTAATGTGAGCTTCGTAGTCACTGACTTCCGTAAATCCAACAACATCTTCATCCATAAAATCATTCATGAAAACACTTAGAGATCATCTGATGGTAGAGCAGCAACAAAGTATTATATCAGCATCCGCCAACATTGGAGGTTGGCAATCCAGGATATCAGAATGCACACAGGTGCCAACATCGTATGAGTTCGCACACTTTGAAAAAGCCAAGTTAAGAAATCGGCAAATACAAAACTGTTAAAAAACTGTACAAAACTGTTTGCAGTAGAAATTTTGACCATAATAATGCATCAGCAAGTCGGAGATGAAAAACAGATTCAAAGTTGAATGCCCGGTGAGCACCTTTGCAATCCTGCTGAGGTAGACGGCATCCTTCATCGAAACTGGAATCAACTTCCTGTATTGCAGGGTTTATGAAACAGTAAGCAGCCGAATCGACACTATAACCGAGATCAAATGTCAACATGGCAGAAAATGAAAACATTGCCAACCAAACGGATCAAAGTTCAACTTTTTCAAAGACACAAAAGCTCAGAAACTCGTTCCAAACGGACTTCTACCAGCTGCAACTAGGTACATACAAAGCCATATCCGGCTCGTATGATAACGGGTTTGCCATCAACAGCAGAGCCAGGATTTAACCCAAGCCAGCGAGAAAATGAAAATCTGAATGTAACTGTCTTCACAGCCAAAGCAAGAAACACTTGATTCTATATTTCAAGGGGGACAAGGACTGGAGAAATGGAGCCGGCTGCAAGGGAGGATGCTTTGCTTTAGCAACAGAACAAATGGAATATCAGGATCAGCAATTAGGGAGGATCGATGACTTTAAGCTCTGGAGGAACAAATTGGACGACAGTCGTCAATCCCTGAGAAGTTTCAAAACTGAAAAAAGTTAAACTTGGAAGACCTGAATATGACCCATCTATACCAACAAGGCAGCAACAGAGTGGTGTGTTGAGAATTGTGTAATTGTCTATAAAGCAACCAGCATTCCAACTCAACAACCTGCCTACTAATGAGAAGAAAAGTTAAAATCTACTCTATGTATAACTCCATCCTTCAAGTGACAGCTGGTGCTTAGGGTGTTTTTATGTGAATATATTCCGAGGTTATTTTGTGTGTCCCTGATGCCTCAATTGATTTTACCTTCATTTTCTACATTACAAGAAAAATGGGAGACTGTATTGTCGTCCGAATTGTAATAAACAAAACTGAATACGCGGGTGACAGAACGGGTCTGTTTTTAACTGTGGCTTCTATGTGCATTGTTGTGTAATACACACATTGTGCACATAAGACCCAAGTTGGCCGGACATTAAGTAAAAACTTATGACAACAACTTTGTCCATAAATTTATAATGACAACATTTCTTGATAAATTATAAAACTTACTTTTATCTGATGCATTTCCACTTCCTTCTGCTGCCACTGGCTGTGGTGCTGGATGGTTGTGGGTGACTAGAATATAATTACAAAGGTGAGTTACAACGACATAAAAAGTTACTCCAAAGTTTATCAAATTTTGAGGCTGAAATATTAATGAAATTCTCTTGTGTAAAATCTGAAAACAATTGATTATACGTTTCCCAGCAAACACAATGGCGTATGGCCTCCAAGTCAAAACCTTTCTTACCATAATTAATTGTGGGCTGACCACCTAAAACAATGGGGCTATTTTCAACATTGCTCTCACGAATTTGTACGTTTGACATCGTCGCCACATTGCTTGAAGTTGTTGGTTCAACTTCTAAATTATCAGTGTTTGAAGAATCACCCTAAAAATCACAAATGTAAAATATTCAGGCTATAATTGTAATTTATTCATATAATATCATTACAAAGTGTACACATATATAAACACATACATCGGCGTTAATTATTATTATTTAAAAGCACATGGGGAAGTGTCATATAGTCAGATAATTGGGGATTTCCCAATTGTGAGAGCAAAAGATCCACACAACTTGTCCCCAGAAAAACACCAAAGTAAATTGTTAAGTTATAGAAAGACTCTGCTCTATTGGAAATGGTAATTTTATGAGATGTCTATAATGATAGATATTTTATGGTAGCGAGCTCAAAGTACCAGGGTTGTCCGTTGCTTGATTTGAATCATCGACAAATTCCAGGCACTGAGTAATATCAGGTTTTAGGAAAATGCCACAAAGACAAGTGTGCAGAAAATTTACTTAAATTTATTTCAGGTGCGCAGCTGCCACGAAATACAGACCGGTACAAGCCAGACTAAGACGAAGTGGGAAGTTGGAAGAAGACAAGCGATGAGGTGAGGGAAGACACAAGGTTGTCCACTCGAACAAAAAAGCTCGCACTTCTACCAGTGAGCAGAGACACAGAGAGAGGCTGATGAGTGATGAGTGTTCTACGGTAGCTGCATTTTTTCTTGTCGAATGTTTTCACTCCCATCGTTTCACGTTTTATGAAAAGCTGGCACTTCTACCAGTGAGCAGAGACACAGAGAGAGGCTGATGAGCTTTGTGAGTGTTGTTGATAATCATGAGTGTTTTACGGTAGTCATGGTGATAGCCACTCAATAGACATCTTATAAGAAGTGCTATTACTATAGTTTTGATTATGCATAATACTGAGAAAGTGTACAGCACCTACAATAAAAACTTTTTCTTGTAAACTATATCTGTTGTAATATTAATAGGTTTCGGCTGACAAGAGGTTAGACTCTAACCGTTAGAGTATTCTAACCGCACACAACAATAGAGCCAAATAATTAATTCAACAGGTAAATTAAGTTAACATAACACATGTTAAGACATATAAGCTCTGCATCTGCATTGGTAGGCTCTGCAAAACTAAATACTGGTCTTGTGGGAAACTAGTCAAATGGAATTTGGTTTTTAAAATATAAAATAATGGAAGTGGAAGTTTTGGAGCAACACTGAGGGATAAGATTGTGCAAATGAGGTAGTTGAGAGATGAAAGAAAAATTGAAGATGACTTTTGCAAAAGATGAGGATCATTATTATCATGCAAATGGCACAAGAACATAAGTGTGGAAGTTTCCGAGTAATTCGTTCGGGTGGGAATAAAAAAATTGTGGCAAAATTGTTGACTTGCTGTGATCGTGTACAAACATATTATTGTTTTATTATACGCGTAGATACTGTAAAAGCTAGTATCAACTTTTTCACTCTTTACAGCCAATGGCAAACATAAATATGAGCAATCTGATTATGAAGAATGTGGAAAAAATACTGGTGCCAAAGGTTTGCTCAAGAGGTCATTACTAGGGCAAGTTTTTGTTGCACTAAAAAGGTGAGAAAGTTGCACTTAATTTTAACAAAAGTTGCAGTAAAAAGTTGCATTTATGCACAAGTTTTTAAAAGCATTAGCATAAATTTTGAGTATACGAACAGCTTAAAACATCATACTACATAATTTTTGAGTATTTAGGAAGCTGCCGGAAGCTGTAAAAAAAAGTTGCAAAAGTTGCAAAAACTTGCCCTAGTCATTACAAATACTCTTGCCAGAACATAAGTGTGGAAGTTTCCGAGTAATTCGTTCGGGTGCGAATAAAAATTTGTTGCAAAATTGTTGACTTGCTGTGATCATGTACAAGCATATCATTGTTCGATTATACGCGTAGATACTGTAAAAGCTAGTTTCAACTTTTTCACTCTTTATAGCCAATGGCAAAAATATATGTTAGTGCGGCAAAATAATAATTCGCACAATTGTTTGGTTGTTTTTGTGTGTGTTTTTCCACGCTTTATTTTTGTTAGTTATCAGTTCGCTTTTATAGTGTTTGTTATGAATTCTCTTGTCCACTGCTTTGTTTCCTGTTGTTTTCTTCTTTGCCGCCTCAAGTGTTCGGATGTGGTCGAACGCGGAATCATTACGTGTCCTTCTTTGGTTGGCGTCAAGCATGTGCTTCAGGCGGGAGTGTGTGCTTCCTAAGAAAACGGGGCCTTCGAAGTCAGAAAGGGAACGAGCGTTCAGCACAAGGACGTGTGGTTCTTCTTGGTCCCTGAAATCTGTCTTGTTGCTTTTAGTAGATTTTACCGAATTATTTTGAACGTGTGTCCCGAAAGTTAAGCCGCAAACGGAGAGGAATGTTTTTAATCTCATGTGAAATACAATCGAACTACATTGCAAAACGTTCGTGGGCTTTGAGTGGGCCGTGAAAGCGGTAGAAGAGGAACTGGCAATAGAAAATCTGTAATATTAGCGATCTGATTACGAATAATGTGGAAAAAATGCTGGTTCTAGGAGTATGCTCAAGAGATCATTACCAATACTCTTGCCACTGGAAAAGACAATTTTCCGACTTACGGCCGATATTTTCTGAGGGGGAGACTTTTTTGATCGCTTATGAAATCTTTGCACGATAAAGAATATTTAAACATGGTGCCCAGTTCTTTTTTACAGTGCTTTGAATCCTACGCATTATACTTGGTCGATATGACGTCTAATTACGTGTTCAGTGAAGCATGCGACGTGAAATGCGAAGAAATTTGCGTGGATCCTGTGGCGCGTTATAACTGTAATTTTTCGTTGAATTATAAGCAATGAAGTAAATTTTAAGATAATATTCTGGCAGTTAAAAGAATCAAGTATGAACTAATGGCATAAAGTAAATTACTACCTACACATGCCACATAAAGTAATTAGGACTAGAGCAGTGGCCACCAAACTATATGGCCCGCGGACCAGGTTCAGCCCGCAATATTAATTTGTGGTGGCCCGCCTCACTGAATCACAAATGAGCTTATTGTATGGCAGCTTATTAAACAAGGTGGGAATTTGGGCCGCAATCGGCAGTTTTCATGATTATCTGGCCCTTTGGGAAAAAACTGTGGTGACGTCTGGTTTTGACCAAATCCAGAAAATATCTTTCCTGGCAAAACAAGATGGCGGCCGTGAACCGGTGTGACGATTACGTCACGACTCACGAGTTGTTTTTGACATGTTTGGAATTTAATTTGGGATATTGGAATTTAGTTGTTTACCAGAGTTGAGTTTTCCTTAACGACGTCAGATAATCTCCTCGCTTGAACTGATTTGCCACATATAAATACTGTTGTAATGTTTACCATCTTCCTTTTTACGTGATCGATTTCACTGGTTACTACAGCGCTATGTAACATTCAGCAAGATTTGCCCGAAGGCGAAAGCCTTTGTGTTATAATAAATAAAATGGGAACTTTATAAGTTAGTAATTTGTATAGACAGGATCAAGCAACTAACAGCATAGTCACGCAAATTTGAGAAATGAGAACTCATCCATCGAAGCAGAAGCAAAACAAGTCACCAACTAATCAATCGTCCTCGCTCATATTCAAACAATTACCGCCAGCATATGTGGTCATTATGACAGATATGTTCCTCGTGTAATACCTCACACGAGTAGGCCTAGTGCACAAGCGAATTATTTCTTTGTCATACCGGAAAGCGTCATAACCATCCACCTGACCACGCCCATCACACGGAACAATGCATTAAAGATGATTTAAACAACACACAAACAGACTAAACATGATATTTTCAAACCATTGATAATCGTCAAATTATAATATTTTAATCATTTGTAGTTAGCACAAATCAAAATACCTCATTTTGAATGATGTGTCTCTGTATGCTCATCTTGTTTGCAGGTTGATGCTCAACACAGCACAAAACTTAACACTCCTAGCAGATATTTGTAACATTTAAGAGATCTGTTGATCTAACAAAAGTTAAAAGTTGAGCATTATAAACGGTAGAGGAGGCATAACAGGTCATAATAAGCGAACTATATGTGTCCTGTTTTGTATCACTTTTGAACGTCACAATCATGATTCTATGAAGACTGACTTCAACCCGGTTGTCAAAACCTTGAAGAAGCGATCCAACATAAACATCATAAGACAAAACAATAAAGATAGCACTTCAATACAGATTTATCATTGATAAAAGCGAGCAACTTAATTTTTAAGTTAGATTGTCAACAAAGCATTTTTCGTCGTTATTTGCTCGGATGCTCCAAACAAACTATTTTTAGTTGTTTAAAGTAAAAATATTGTCCACCCCCATCCAAATTTTGAGCTGGCGACGCCACTCTACTGCAGCCTGTGACAACGCCAGCACTATTTTTTCGCCCCAGCAGTTAATTGCAAAAAATTACCGAATTTTTTCCTTGAATGGGAAACCCCCATTAAATGACAATAAAACGAAGAGCGCTTTGCAAATTGCAATAGTCAGGTTATATTATTACGTCATTATGTCCAGCTAAGTTACTTAGGTACATAGTAAAAGCCGGAGTACTGTATCTATCGGAGGAAGCTGAAGAATCTACCTTCGTTTGCTTTCGGAATTCAGCCAGGCAATGCACTGGTGTATTTTCGCAGTAATAGGCATATTGCCAAAACTTGTCCTCCCAGCATTGTGACGTCATCAATTTCATTCCGAATATGGTTTTGAATCAATGGAAAACAAACGCTAGCAGAGTGGAGTAGTGTTGTAATGACTTCAATGACTTCACTCGAGTCACGTTTTTAAATGACTTGACTTGACTCGAGTCTTGGGAAAGTAAGTTGACCTAGTCATTAAATCTTGGCTGTTAATTTATTGACCAACTGAATCACAGACGTTTGATTTCATTGCGAACGATCGGTTAAAGCAGGGGTCGGCAACCTACGGCCCGCGGGCCGGATCCGGCCCGCCATGTGAAATCGTCCGGCCCGAGACACATTAATTAGTTATCACAAGAATACGGCCCGCCCTTTTTTATTGAGTTTCAAACTGCAGTGTTAGCATTGTTTGAAAAAATTAGGGTATTGTTACGTCATAAGAACGTCGTAGTAGTCTATTGTTACACCATAAAACTGGTGCGAAGGCGGTAGACTAGTATCTCGTACTAAGTACGAGATTGTCTGTAGGCTAGACGAGTCGTTATAGATACAAACAGAGATGCCGTGTCACATTAATGCTGTGTTGTTGAAGTGTGAAAACATATATTTTGCTCTTCTTGTGATTGGTATGATTAAGATTGCAGCAATGTGGCGTAATATACTCAAGTGAGTATGAATTATAGTATTAATGAAATTTCCGGCCCGCTGAAGAGTTGTAAACTCGACATTTGGCCCGTGACTAGCAAAAGGTTGCCGACCCCTGGGTTAAAGGTACAACCAATGACATGACTTGACTTGACTTGACTTGACTCAAGTCAGCTTCCCAAACGACTTCACTCGAATATGACTTGCTTACAGCACTGCAGTGGAGTGCAGACTATTAACCACTGGCATATTTAATATTGAGGCAAATCTATAGATTGGTACCTTTTGAATTATTGTCTGGGTGGCAAGATTTTTTCGCTCGCCTGTAACCTAGGCCTACTTAACAATGAAAATTGGGGTCTGTTGCCAGAGTGTGAAAGTGCACAACCACAAGATGCGTTTGAATTCTAGACCCCAGCTACTCAAATTGTGACGTCATCTGGTTGTGCACTTCTGCAATAGGCCCACAAATTGTCGACCCACTTTGATTCTTTTTAAATTGCCAACGTTTTCGGCATTGGATTGTAAAGATTTTGCTCAAGTGAGTTGCAGGTGAATTTTCCATTAGCAGCAACTGAAAAAATCTTGCCACCCAAAGCAATATGGCGACTGTAGCTTGGAAAGGGAAGTCTATTAAAGTCGAAAATGTGGATAAAGTCTTCATAACAGTTGTCAACCGTATTTATACCCGTCACAAATCTTGTCTTCTCAGAGAGAACTTCCGATAACTCAGTCCTGTGTTTTCTAAGTAATTAATTATATGAACTGATATATTCATAACCTGTGTGCACTCTATGGCTAAAGCTGCTTTTTAAGCTGTTAAATTGATTAATGTTTTTCATGGTTATTCCCTGTGGTTTGGGACGAACTTTACTAGAATGAACCTGAAACTGACATGGATGAAATCATTGTGAACTATCACGACTCTCTGCTCCGAAAGTCTGATGTTAGGTTATTGGAGCCCGGCAACTGGATAAATGATAAAATTATCGGATTTATGTTCCAGTGAGTAAGCAATCAGATGTCTATGAGAGGCAGAGTTAGCATTGAGTTTTGTTTGATGCTACATATTAATATAGAGTATACAAATTGTCATAATTAGTCCTTATTCCAATGGAATTCTCGTGCAGATCTGATGATGTTATAACGTTATTAGTGCTTTATTTCGTGTGTTTAACAATAAGCGTGGTGCTATATTCCGGCCGTGTCTAGTATTTGTTAGAACTGAATGTTAGAAGCAGACCAATAATCACTGGTACTAGATCCATGAACCTGCTTTAAATTTTATTTTATCGCAAAGTTCAGGCTTTAAATTAAATTGAAAATGTTTTTGGTCGGCCTGACTGGGGGCATTGCAAGTGGGAAGTCAACCGTGTCAAACATTTTACGACAACATCATGGCTGCTCAATCATTGATGCTGATGTCATAGCACGGGAAGTACTGCTGCCCAATCAGAAGGCATATAAAGCCGTCGTTAAGGAATTTGGTGAGAGTGTTGTAGATGTTGACGGAACGATTAACCGGGACGCACTTGCCAATATCGTCTTCCACGATGCAGAGAAGAGGAAAAAGCTCAACAGGATGACGCACGGAGAAATCGGGAAGTTAATGGTGTGGAAGATTTTAATGAGGTTCTTGAGAGGAGACCGCTACATCGTGTTGGATGTCCCACTTCTCATTGAATCAAAAGTCTGGTTAAAGTTTGTCAGACATGTCATTGTTGTCTATTGTGATGAAACAATTCAGCTTTCTCGACTTATGGAGAGAAGCGGTTACACAAGGGAGGAAGCGATACTGAGGATTAGAAGTCAGATGCCGCTGAAGGAAAAATTAAAACATGCCACCGATGTTGTTGACAACAATGGATCCATAGACACAACAAAGCAAAGAGCGGCAGATATTCATAGAATGTTGGAGAATTCCAGAAGTTTGAACGTAACAGAGCTGATGTTCAGTGTACTCGGATTTTCAACTGTTTTATTTTTGCTCTGGCACCACCTGACATAGAAAGTCTTGTAAAAATTTTCTTTTGTGATAATTTGATTCTTCTGCGAATTGATCCGTGATGGTGTTCTTTTAATCTTCCTGTTATCCGATTTGTTATTGACTTCATTTTCCAGTTGAAATTATGAATTTCACAACTGTTGTGGAATCATGTTGTGCTATTTTCATCTAATTGTTGCTTTTTATTAAATTTAGATATTTTGAGTTTGAACTTTTTCAAAATTGTTCTGATTCTGTGAAGTTTTTCGATCCAGATTTGGTTCAACTCCTCAAGTTGTCGTCAGGTAATAGTTACATCATGGAAGATCATTATGAGATAGTTGGCACCTCAGTTGTGTCAATCTGAAGTGAACATGGCAGCACCAACCCCTATAACGAAACTTTATTCGAAATATTCCAGACCAAGATGCGGGATCAATCTTACAAAGTCTTCAGCTTCATCAGAGATTTCTCTTCCTGCCTGTTAATGATAACGGCGCTTTGATGACACCTGGTGGTCAACACTGGTAATGACATCTTACTCAAATTATTATTTTGCCTTACAATTTGTCTAAGAATTGGGACTTGCGCAGGAGCCTGTTGTTCTATGACAAAACATCAATGACATTTGAGCACTATGATTCAATGGAAGGTGCCAACAACTACGAAGCAAATCTAATATCCAGGAAACTGCGTCAAGTTTTTCCAGGTAATCATCTTAAATATTTGGACAGTTATTGCATGTTCTCAGGATCAGCATTGCTCGTGGTGTGGTGGATGCGATGGTGTAGATCACAGAACATTCACGGTTAACCAGTAAGATTCAAGCTAAGATTATGGAATGTCACCTCAATGTTTGTTTACTCAGTACAAGGTGTAACAAAATTTATCCTTGGACAGAGAAAAGTTTTTGCACAATTTAAACTCATGTATCACACCGCTGGAACTTGAAGCCCTCGGTTACTGGGCTTGTCTGTGTTCATTTTCCAATGAAGACATTTTGTAACTTATTTGGTATCACCCGAATTTGAAACTGTCCACCTGGACCGGACCACTTAATAGGAGCAGGCATTGTTAATGTTATGTCAAAAATAGTTTGCTGCAACACCAAATATCAAACACAAGATCGCCGGCTCCTCCCTGGTTGTGTGGTCGGTGATTTTATCTTTTTTTTGGAGCCAGATGTAAAAAGTCTCCAATTGTTAAATCCTGATTTTGTTGCAATTGTTGTTTCAATTTCAGGGTCGTCATCCAGCGTAGCGCAGAAACCGGTTCCAAAGCAGAGAAATGGTATAATTTATTACATTGTGACTTCCTTTTCATTTACATGGAATTGATGCCAAGCAACCTAGATATGTGTTCCCTGTTGTTGCAGAAGTGCCGCATGCAACTTACAATGGTTTTCATTCAATGAAATATTTTCTCATCTAGGTCATGATTGTGGAATTTATGTGATAACGATAACAGAGCAACTGGTCGCTTCCCTGGTTGGCGGCCACCACTGGCAAGCAACGTCTCTCAGCAGTGAACAAATATCACGAGAGAGAAAGAATATTAAAGAGATTATTTTGAACCGATCTTCAACGCTTCCCAGCTCATGAAAAATTAACAAAATTCGTTATTTTTAGAATTTTTTTTGTCTTTTTGGCTCAAGTTTTACAATTTCTGGCTTTCTATGCCGTGGAAGAGATTACGCCTCAGTAAAGCACGGAACAGGTTTGTGTACATGTGAACACTATTCGTCACTTGGAAATCCACTTTCCATAGAATTTCAATGAATACATGAACTAGCATCAAAGAAAACCAGCGGAATAGGAGGAAAAAATTTCTATTTTTCGCTGCGGCAATAAACCACGTGACTACAATAGCCATTGTTGATATTTTCAGTGATATGATACAGACTCACCGCATTTATTACATCATATAATTCTAAAACATGTGATCCACGACAATATGAACTAGAAGTGCTCATGGACCAAGGCACGACAAATCACGCAGAGGAATGGTTGGCAAGGGACGTGCGCCTATGACGGAACTTCGTAAAACATAGAAACAAAATAATTCAATGTAATTGGTTAAAAATACAAAATTTTATGTTTAAAAGAATTATTATAACATCAGCAATTTCTCTTGCAAATTACATGACAAAGTTTTCCGACAGAAACAAAAAATGATGTCTATGGTCGGACAATAAGTATAACGAAAGACTTCAAATTCAGAACTAAATCAAAAAAATCCGTCAGTGATACAATAGAAGTGGTCCCACACCACACGTTCAATATTTGGCAACCGAAAGAAATATTTACAGAAATAGACATTTGAGCAAGTTTAAAGCTGCCAGAGAGCAAAACAAAACAACGAGTAAGGATATTTACAAGGTGCAGGAAAAATATACGTAAGTGGCTGTAACAAAAGATTGAAATCGTCTCCTAACAACCTTGCACTTGGCTCGAAGAGCAACCGGGCAATCATGTAACGACGCTCATTGAGAATAAAAGCGATAAGATCATGTACTTACAATGGAACATGTACAGAAAGCTGAACTCTAAAGCACAATTATTAGGAAATAGACAGTACGCGTCTGCCTACGCATTATTACACAACGAAAGCAAATAAAAAAAGCCACCGCGTGGCACAAATAGTTTTAAGAGAGATGCTGTGAGAATAAAAAGACGTTTCGGACACAGAATAATTAGCAAGCGACTATTTCACCACAGCAAGTCACACAGCCTGTTGTTAGAAATAGGTGGTCAGATCATAAGAATAGGTTTGCAAAAAGTTGATTTTAGCTGATTGAGGTTTAAGCCTTGCAAAATAGCTTCGAAAGTGCGATCGTTTCCTGGTGAAATAGCAGCAGCCGAGCGAAGAAGTCAGAGACGACAGAACTCGCTATGAAACGATGTAACTTGTGACTTGGAACAAGATTGCAGTAGTTATGTTCAAATCAGAAACACGACCACAAAAAATTTGCTGCAAGGCAAAATATGAAAGATGCCGCCCTCGTAGCAGAGTTAACATTAGAAGATGTGGCACAAGCACCATATAAGTCTACAAGGTAATAAAAATATTGCAATAACATGTACTTGGGGAACTCTCATGTAACTTCTGAACATATTCATGTAACTAGGGTGATAAAAACAAGGGGAGAGAGGCACACTGTGGACCTGCTCTCAACAAAACTGCAATACAGCAAAGGTTCATAAATCTCATAGCATGTCTATTGTTCCGATTTGGAGGATTTGAACCTCAGCTTATGGGGCAGAGCGGACTTGTCTCCGTTAAACAACGAGTTGATTTCTCTGAACCTGGGCTTCCAATTTCCACTTTGCTCCTTACTCTCCTCATCTTCCTCCTTCATCACATCTCGCTTCAGGTCCTCAGCTCCCTTGCAGAGAGTGACAAGCGTGTTGGCCGCTTCGAATGCTTTCATCTCATTGGGGTAATCCCCCTCTTCTTCTTTTTTCGCCGCAGACTCAGGCAACGAACTAGTCGACGCAGGAGGAGCTGCTTCCTTCAATGAACGGCTTCCGATGGACAAATCAACCGGGGAAAGTACAAGAGTGCCGGTGGCGAGCCTGGAGAAGACGACGTTGGCCGATACCGCCGAGTCATCACAGCTGCCATGCAATTTGCCCAACAATAGATTAACCTGCTGTGGCGGGTGACTCGTGTTCAGCGTCGGCGAAACCACGGCAACAGCTTGTGCAGCTTTCCCTCGCAGACAGATATCGCTGTGGAAGCTGGTGATGGGGCTGATGGGAACCTGCAAAGAACAAAGGTTCAGCATCCATGCTGAAGCAGTCTTCCTGACATTGTAACAAGATTAACCTCATTATTGACGACAACTGGATTGGTTGGTTCCCGTTGAGAGGTAGCCAGCTGTAAATTGACAGCGTGTTCGCAATCGACCATTTCGTGGTTGGGGCTTGATGTGGAGGAAGAAAACTTCTATTAAAAACAATGAAAAGCGTTGTCTTGGATGCGTGGGATTATAAGTCAATCGATAAACTGCAAATGGAAGCACTGCAAGATGTGGGCTCCTTCAATCACAGCTAGACAAGCCGTTAAACTACTCAAAGTCATTCACTTAAAGTTGGGAAATTGACATTTTCAGATATTTAGCTCGGCCCAGAAAGTTTGAAGCAAAAGAGAATGGCGCTACTGTGAGTGAGATTGAATCTTACCGGATGTTTATTGTTGTTGATGAAATCTTCAGCAGTAGGATCAATCTCGCCGTACTTCACCTACAGATACAAACAATTTAAACCAATGCCTTCCATTTTCTCTCGACAAATCAGCAATAGACATCAAACTAAAATATTATTGAACCATAAAACACTTTTGTATTTTTTCCTCCTAACATAAAAACTGTTTTGTGAAAAAATTATTCAAAATTTATGAAAGACATTTCATAAGAACTATCAAAGTCTGTTGAAATGTATCAAGTGTTGAAAGATACGAAAGCACAGCAATGACGACATGCACTCAATTAAATGAGTAAAAAGTTGCAAAATTGAGAGCACCTTCATATTGTAGAGTTCGTTGCGGAGATATTTGTTCTCCTGCGACAGCTGTAAAACCTTATCCTCCAAAACCGAGTCAATTGTCCGGCGTTTCTCTCGCGACCTGGAATGTATTCATTTTGTTACCATGGTTACTGCAGAAGATTTTGCTCACGATTGCACAAACAGTGGTAAATTAAATCGAAGAATGTGACCGACATAGAAATCTATTCGAAAGTGTCCGACCATCACATACCGATGATAAATCAGGAAGTCAAAAATTTTCATCGATTATATTGGGAAGAAATGTTGCATTTCTTTGATAAATTTGATCTTTTAACAGGCTGGTCACGATAAATATTTACAGTGTAAATGACCTTTTTAAGCAAAACATTTAATAAAATTGCGTGTTATAACAAAATACCTCATGCGCGCTATGTAACGCCTCACAAATTCAATAAACTTTGAATTTGTGAAAAATTTGTGGAAGTTGAGAACAAACTCCGTGAATAGAGCAGAACTGTCTGTATTAAAAATTTTACTTTCTCGCCGCTTCGTTGTTTTTCTTCCTCTTCTGCCAGTAATATTCATCCTTGTGCTCGTTGGGAACAAAATGACGACTTCTTCTGCTTGAAGTGCTCGATCTCGGAAGCATCTGCGATGAAACATCAATCAATAAACATCATATTAACATCTGATGCTGCCCATCTTAGGAGTGAAGATGAGATGGGGATGAGCTCATCCCTGCATCGTTGATAACGATGATGTTTATGACGACAATGCACATTATGATGCAATAAACTAATTGCAATGCTCAGGGTTGCCATGAGTTTTTTACTTTATATTTATATCAGCAGCGACTCAGATAATTGCTGACATCGGCATCGATTGTTGGAAAGAAAATGAAAACCTGGGGGCGAGGGTTAATTATATATTGGGGACCTCCCCCAATGTGAGAGCGGCGCAATGTGTTGTTATATATACTACCACATATAAAGAAATAATTTTACATGCACTTGTCCCTGACAAAAGCAGAAAAAATGCCTTTCGGGACTTTATTTAAAAGTGGATGATCGTTTTAGCTTAAGTCAGAAAATATTTCAAGAAACATAAAATAGATCACACTAGGGGGCGTGCTTCTACCAACACGAACATATTTGATGAATAATAGAAAATTAGCAATATTCGTACATATGTGCACTGTTTGTATACGAATACGATTTATGAATGGTTATAAAGTTATCGCGATACTAGGGAAGTTTTCACGTCAAACTAATTGTAAATCGCATTCATCGATCTTGTTTACCTTGCTTTTACTAAATCAAAGAAAAACAATCCTTTAATTGCATTACTCGCTTTTATTGTTGTAGTCGCGTGCACTTGAAGTGAAAATGGGTGATGGTTTAACAGTTTATTCAGCAGCATGGTCGCTTAAATTAATTACATTTGGCTGAGTCACAATCCTGTTAATATAAGAGATTTGATTTTGGCAGAAAAGAAAAAAAATCGGAGTGAGGTGGGACAGTTGCATTTTGAATTGCAGTAAAAGTTATCTTATTGCAACAACATTGCCAATAACAACATTATCATAATTATCAACAAACAAACAAACAACATCAGTTATCATATTGCAACATTGCCAGTATGCCACAAATAACTGCATTTCACTGCAGTATGCTACAATCAGCTACAAATAACTGCATATTTAACAAAAGCAGGAAAAAGACTTTTGAGGCTTTATTTGTATAAATCTGTGTTTTGACTTTAGTGAGAAAATATTTGAGATAAATAATCACCAATAGGTGAGAATTAAAGAAAAGATTTTGTGCCCAAACCACACGACTAATTTAACATAAACATTATAAATCTTGTCATATCATGGCGATATGCCCGAGGCTGTCAAGATCTTGCGATAATTTTCAATTAGGTTTTGGTCGCGTAGCACAAACATTATGCCAAAAATATCAGACAACAAATCGTCTAAACACCACAAAATGTGATTTTGAAATTTATTTCTAATAAAAATTAAAAACATAGGTATTTGAAATATCTACTTCCAAGCAAACCATCTAAAATTATACCAAAAGCTACAAATCAAATTTCATCATTTCAAGCTTGCTCCATCAAAGACAAAGACAGCTTACTTCAAACGGACAAAAATTAAATTTATTTAAAGTTCTCGTCAGGGGTTGGCCTATTTCTGCCTATTTCCAAAATAGCTCAATTCAGATTCATTATTTCCAATATTTGAGTCACGAAGAGAAGTGCCCAAAAATCAACATGGCCGCCTCATTTAATAAAAATTAATCTTCAATAAATAAACGTTAAGATTTCTCTGGAAGGCAATCATCGACATATTTCACAGAGAACAAATTACAAAATAAACAAACATACCACAGCATTGAAACTAAAGTACTTTAAGTCTAAAAACTAAGTTTTAAGAAAACCAGTTTTGAAACCTTAACTAAGATATTAGCAGAACGTCAAACTTTTATAAACACCTCGTCTTTCCTGACAGAAATTTCGGCCACAAGAAATGCGTAAATAAATATTTTTAGTTCTTAAATAATTTTAACCTCGTAGTAAGGATAAATATATTTTTCAGCTCTGCATGTTTAAGGTTGTTTAGTTTCAATATTATTATTTGTTTCTGGACATAAGCAAAGCATTTTTTTGGGAATTTGAAAGATGAAAACTTACTTTGAACAACAAGTTAATATTTTACATTAAACAGTATATTGCAAATTTGTTGCGGTCATGTGTCTCAGGTTTGGTGATGATGCTTAATCTGTTTTTATCAGATTTATGGAACTTCTACAACTTATCAATTTAATTGATGATTGATGAAACTTTAGAATATAATTGATTCCATGGAGACGAAACGATGCTGATGGAAGCCTAAATTTTTCTATTCGTAATATTTTTCATAGAACTTTTATAGAACTTATTAAGGGTCAGACAACTTTCACATTCGATTATGTGGCCAAAAACCACATAAGGGATCATTATTATGAGATAGCTGTTAAAAGGGGCTTCTCATCATGGTATATTACTGCCAAAAAGAAGCCAGTATTGGAAGTCCATCGGTCTGCTACAACTACAGCGCAAAAGACGCATAAAACACACTTTGTTCGAAGCAAAGAATGAAACGTTTGTTGAAGTCAGTGATATACCAAGTACCAGGTGCCACTGGACAATCTGTGGCGTCTTTACATTTCAGGAAAATTATGTCTCTAACAAAAATTCAAGTGAGCAAAAAAAAAGTTGAGTAAGATTAAAACTGGAGCAAACGAACTTGGCATTGGATTATTATTATTGGTCGAAGTAAACACGGCAGATTTCCTGGAGAAGTCACTTAAATCCTAAATAATTTAATAATATCAAAGTCAAATACCAGTCAAATATTTTTCGAAGAATTTCTGTACCAGCTGTCACTGGACATCGTAGGTAATTCCGTTTCGAAAAATATTATTGAAACGTTAAACCTGTTCAATTGTTTGAAAGTGTTTTAATCATATCTAGTGTTTGCTTTTTATTCATTTGATATAAAAGATATGTGAGAGATTTACATCAAGTCAGGGAAGATATTGACAGTCAACAGCTTAAAGATTGGACATGTACGTCCAACACCATAAATAAAAGTAATTAAACTGAAAATGTACTTCGTGTTATTGGGCATAACAATTGTTTGCTAAACAGTTCAAAGTTGTTCTCAAGATATAACGCAAAAGTTTTACAAAAAGTTGACAAGTCAGAACAAATCGATTTCTTATTCAGTCAGATAATTTTACTTCTCTGAGTACGACAACGATACATTTTGGTTCATATATTTTTTAAAAACAGTCTATAACCATTTTTATGTGATGGGCTTGTATTGAAGCAATATCCAACAGTGACAGCAAATACCAGTTCTTACTATCCTGAAATATTTACAAATGTACGTCCAACACCATGGCACTGCCCTAAATTAAAAGCCAACAAGCTTGTATATTAAAAAATAAATTTGATTTAGATAATTTAACAGCGGCTTATGCACCGCTCTATAAAATAATGTGTTTGTGGTTAATTCATGAAGACTCACCAGTCTCGTGCTGTGAAGAGGAAGATGAACTTCTCCTTCATCTACTTTAGCTGGAGGCGGGAGCCGCGGAAATCCAGGAAACGTGGAAGATTGAGGAACAGCAAAATGGATTGGCGCGCTGTTGGTCAGCTGGTTTCCCACGATCGCCGGGTTATATCTGATCGTGTTGAAGGCGAGATTGTGACACGGCTCGACTGATTGTGGATGCAATTTGCTTTCAACATCGCTCACTCCACTCATGTCATCGCAGCTTGTCGTTGAGTCTCGTCGATTTGGAGCATCTTTGACCGAAGACAAACCCACAATGCGTGACCCGTTTAATTCAGACGTCATTACTGCCCATTTCACTATCTCAAGCCTATTGTTCAAAAAAAAAAAAAAACGCATAAGAAACCATTTAAATAACCTAAAAGAGTTTATTAGATTACATGGAAACCGATGCACTTGATTTTGAGAAATATAATGCTTAGGACTTATCTTCTAATACAAAAACTTAGCTTAGCTTTTACATGGTTGTGTTTAGCCGTTGCACATGATCAAATACTAGCGGTATCTCGTAGTTCAAAGCATTATTAGGGGAAGCACTGACAGGATGGGCCAGTTGACGTGTGCGACCACCCACGAGCTTGCCTTGATCGTTTGCGGCAGTCAAGGTAAGCAGCTTTTACTCCCAGCGAATAAATAACCAAATATTCACAAATTTTATCACGAACACATATTCATTTGCTTTTCAATTAACATAATCTATTGTCTCTTGAGCTTTTACCAAATTTGTTAACCGGCCGCCAGTGAAATAGACGCTAAAAGAAAAGTTGACCGTTAAAAATCTTGGTTGTACGGTTTAATAGTGTAGCAAGACTCTCACTGCAAGAAGGACCTGAATCGCAAATGTTTTGGAAAAAATTTCATCATACAAATAGTTACGTAGCTAATTTGGTATTTCTGTTTTCATATGAATCAACTTTACACAAAAACCATAACGAATTGACTATTAGTGTATTTCTATGAATCGACCTGACACAACTCACAAACAGTTTAAGTCAAGTTAAGTCATTTCAATTGCATTATTGAGTCAAGACGTATCAGCTACGTTTATTACGTCGACTCCAAGTGTAGCAAAGTAAATATGTATGGTTTAAAAACGTTGACACTTAGCGTATTCTAAACACTTGTTACATAACTGTGGCATGCTTTTATATGATGTTTATGGTAATTCTTCCTTTTTTAAACAACTTTGCACATTAAATGAAAAATGCGTAAGTGTGAACTTTGATGACAACAACGAACCGATTCTATGATGACTTGAATTAATTAGGGTTAAGTAAAGTCAAAGATTTCCAGACTGGTGAAGGGAAGTGTGAAGTTGACTGGTCCAGTCAAGTGAGGTCTTCACAAAATCCTGACTTGGTTATTTTAGTGCCCCATGCTGGAAAGTTTGTATGATGTACCAGAAAATTAGCTCAGGCTCCTACTGAAAAGTACGGCAGTTTTCTACAACAAAATCGTGCATTTATTGGCGTATTTACTGGTGCAATGAAAGAAATTTTGTGATTGATAGAGTTTCAGTCTTTTCATATTTTTGCTTCCAAGAAGTCATGGAAGGCTAGGATTAAACTACGTGATATGTTGCATATAGACACCAATAAATGTTTCAAGTTAAGCATCTTTCATGTTAACCTCTATAAAAACCATTCATTTGCAATCTAAATTGTAAAGTTTGCTAAGTGCTCGGAGGATAAAAACTAATTGCGTGTATAATAATGGGCATTGTTTCATCTTGATTGTACGGGAGATTTTTCACCTAAAAAGAGCAAACTTTCCAATCTGTGCTCCAATCAAAGCAACAAATGCAAAAATAAAATTTCCAACATAACCACGTCTTTTTAGAGTAAACAAGACATCATTATTATCAGGGTTTAGCACACAAGTGAATTTTCAAAATTGGATTGTGCGTGCGCATAGACACAAATGTTGGGACTAGCATTTAAATACACAACCATAGGATGCCTTTGTATACCAGACCCTATCTACTCAAATTGTGACGTCATCTGGTTGTGCACTTGTGTACTAGACTCGAATATCAGTCTGTGGCTTCAGATTTAATGGATTATACGAATAAATACTCAATCGACAACTAATTTTATCATTAATTTGTTTGTATTTAGCCTAATCCGGCGAAGAGGTACCGGTACTGGTACAAATTTTTAGGCTATGTCCGTCTGCTGTCCAAAACATCTTAGGCTAGTTTTATTCCGTTAATAAACATGCCTTTGGCTGTTATGTGTTCTCATTACAATCGTATGGTCCTTAGAATCAACTTTGGCTTTTCCTGCATTGTGCTGGTCCATCTTTAAGCAAATAGTGCAGTTGATATAACTATGGCTGCTGATTATTCGTCCAAACCAGTCAGGTTCAAGAACTCTTCCACCACTGCGCTACCTACCCTGGAATTGTTGCCAACTGCTTCGGTTATAAAGTGGCTCCCAAAACATTTTCGTGGCGCATTAAAACGTCGAAACAAGCTGCCATATAGCACAAATTTTATATTTAAAGCTTTTTTTCAGAAAATAACGTAATTAAGCCGCAGATGTTGATGAAAAAAATTTCTATCATTTTTTAAAATACCACAATGGAATTCTTATTAAGTGTATTTACGATTATTATTATTTGGGTTAAGTGGCCGCCATAACTGTTCATGGTTCAGCAGCACCGACAACCTGGTTAAGACCTTGCACGTTTCAAGCCCTCGGGGCCTTGCCGCTTTTCTCCTTTCATTAATTGTATATGAGCGAGTTCCGTTTAACTTTGCTGTAGAAAGATTCGCATAATTTATAGCTCTCTAAAGACCATGGGGAAAAATAAACGATATGATACGACAACGCTATTGACGAAAATAAATGAATGAATGAATACGACACGATAAAGTAATTAATGATACGAGATACTTAACAATAATGCTCTGCGCTTGTAGTTAAAATCGTCGCCATATTTTCTAACTTTTACCGGAAATCCGGTTTCATGCCAGATTTGTACCGGACGTTATGACGTAAAAATGTCCCATGACAAAGCGCAAATATTCCGATCAAAAAGCTTGCATCCCTGGTAAGTTTGTCTTCCTATTTGTGAAGAAATTTCAGCAATATCCGAGATTTTCGATCGTCTACGTCAGAATGCGTCAGAATCCTCTACGTCAGAATGCCCGGAACAAATTTGGCACTTTATAACTAGCAAGGCAAGCTCTACACTAAGTTGAATATAGTCTACGTCACAGAAGGAATCGTAAAATAGAAGAATACTGAGCAGTTTCTGCAAGTCTAACGAAAGTACAAAAGGACATAAAAATATTAGATTTTTATTGCAAAAAGATTTTTCTTTTGTAAATGAATATCACTAAATTTATTCCGTATCTTATATAAGTAGACGCACTATCGTTTAATTGGTCTTCATAATAAACTTTGGTAACGAATGTTTGCCATAATTTTTCCTTTTTTCGCAATAACTTTGTTTATAAAACTCAACAAAGACAATAGTGACGCAATAATCAAACAAATTGTTCGTTGCTTTAACCTCAACCAGCTTTAGGGCAACTCAACAACCAACCACGTTGCTTCTGGCTGCTCCACACAGTTATGTGGTTCAACCAACATCGACAACACATTAACTGGCTTTACGTCATCCGCACATCACTCGCCTGAACCCGATGACCTTTCTAGGCTAAGTGATATTTCAGGTCAAAGTTCAACCGGGTTATTCGATGTTGATGACTTCCTCGGGGTATTCTTTGCGTAGCAACATGTCGACTTTTTTACGATTATTTTACAACTTAGTGGTTTGTAGGATAATTTTATAGAAGATATATTGTCACATATTATTATGTTTGCGTTATTAGCGATTTTGTACGTCATTTACACGCATTGAGGTTACTGGGAGATGTTATATAATATGATGATATGACATTGCTGTTATTATAAATGAATTATATAACCTGATATAAATGCACTGCTATTATTAATATAAGTCGCATATAACTCAGAAACGTATAGTTTATGTGGTATAAACGATTGGATTCTTCAGCTGGATTTCCCTCAAGTACATTGTGACGTCTAAAGCGCTTGTGTTGGGAGTTGACTCACTGGCCAGCCTGCCACTGCGTATAGAGTAATGTCATGTAATGGTTGATGATCATGACTTCACTGTATAATAAGCACATCGAATATCACATCAAACAAAATGTTGCCATCTCTTAGTACACCTTGTGATGATGTTGTGGAATTGCTTGCAAATCGAATGCCGCATAGAATACGGAAATCGGCAAAGCAAAGCATTGCGTTACGTGTTGCCTATGCATGACTTCCTGTGTATCGTTATAAATCGTGACGTGAGTTATTCTTTCATTTATAGCTATTCATTGCGTCACACTCTACTAAGTTAACCCTAGAAAGTGGTCGACTTTATTATGTAGCTGTCCCAATGTCTTATTTAATGTAATCGTTTAAACAAGAAACAATATAACCAGTTTATACAGTTGTCATGGTATACAATTAATTCTAAGATTAAGAAAAGCGAAACAACGACCTGAGACTCATTTATCATCGAGGACAATAAACATTCAGACAATCAAAGATTGTATTGGAGTGACTGGTATGGTCAAGTTCAACAACAATAACCAATCATTCCATTACAACCTGATAAAGCAAGTTGTTGCTGCAAAAGCTCATGTAGAAGAATCAAATTAAAGTTAACCCCAGATCGCCAACTTACATCTTATTTTTTATTTCACTGTAAACTGTGTTAACACGGTGAACTGAACAGACAGTTGTAAAGAATCGTATTCTCTAATTGCACAGCTTTAAGACACAAAAAACTAAACTAAGCTGCAACACAAAAAGGTAAAGTTAAACAAAAGCATAAAAGGAAAACTGGTAATCTTAAAATGGTGAATCGTAATCACGCAACTGAAAAGAACTGAGGGACTGAACTGAGAACATAAATGGCGTGATTACGAGATATGCGACGAAGCTACAAGGGGCGTTGATTGATGACTGCGCGGGGCGTTGCATTAATCATTACATTCTCCCAGCCCAACAACGAAGCATAGCGTAAATAAATATAACATGCGAAATAAATAAATCAAACCGTGTCAACAATATCAACAATTGCACATGAGTACAACACATCAACAATAGCGTATGACAAATCTATGGTTCGGCAACATATCTGATTGGAGGCACTCCCTTATTGCTGCGGGCCGACCGACGAATCTCCGCTTCTGCTGGTTCGATTGCCATTTGCTCAACTGAAGTTAAGGGCACTTCAGCGGATTGTTCAGGTTTGTTAAAAATGTTCTGAGTATCTTGGATTTGCGGTGTAGCAGTGACAGGTTGTTCTCTTTCAATCTCGTGCGGTCGACAAGGGGCTAGATCCTTCAACGAGACCGTTGATTCCCTTCCATCCTGATATCGGACACGTGCGTACGTTGGATTTGTGTTGACCAAATTAACTTCATCGACTAAAGGCTCATGTTTGCTTGAGCGGACGAATCGACGAAGGAATACTTTGCCTGGACCCACCAGCCACGACGGCAGAGCCGTGCCGTTTTCCGATCGTCGGTTAAAGGCGAAAAATCTTTCGTGCGGTGTAGCATTAGTTGAGGTGCATAGGAGCGAACGGATCGAGTGTAATGCACCGGGAAGCACTTGTTCCCATTCAGAAACATTCATCCCCCTTGACTTCAGGGCGAGTGTTACGGCTTTCCATATGATACCGTTGTACCGTTCAACTTGAGCATTTCCAGTAGGATGGTATGGAGTACAGCTGCTCGTTGCTATACCGAGGCCATGCAGATAGGATTGTAGTTCCTTTGACAAGAATGATGAACCTCGATCTGAATGAATATAATTAGGTAAACCTACAAGTACGAATAAAAGTTTCAAACTTTCGACGACAGTTGATGAGTGCATGTTCGGACATGGTATTGCAAATGGAAACCTCGAGTATTCGTCAATGATTGTGAGTATGTACTTGTTTTTACCTTTAGATGGTAGACGTCCTTTGAAATCGATACTAACACGTTCCATAGGCTTTGTTGCTTTGATAAGGTTCATTTGAGGCATTTTATAAAACTGGGGTTTACATTCTTGACAGACACGGCAGTTCAAGCACGCTTTGCGAACTTCTTCAGTGGAAAAAGGCAGGTTTTTTGTTCGAACGAAGTGCAGTAATCTTGTTACACCTGGGTGACACAGCATGTCATGAATGTCATTGATTTGACAATTTTGATTCACGGATGCAATGTACGCTCTGGTGAAGGAATCAGCGCCGACGTTTAGCTTACCTGGTCGGTAGTGAATGGTATAACTTAAGGACGCAAGTTCCATTCTCCAGGTTTGAATTTTGTTGTTTTTAATTTTTGTTCGGCGGCGATTGTCCAGCATGAACGCCACTGATCGTTGATCTGTTATGAGCTCGAAATGTCGACGAAGGAGGAGATCTCTCCATTTTCTGGTGGCTTCGATAATTGCAGTCGCCTCTTTCTCTACTGCAGGATACAATAATTCCGCCCCATGGAGCATTCGAGAGAGGAAAGCAACGGGGCGACCACCTTGATTCAAGGTGGCAGAGACGGCGACATCAGATGCATCACATTCTACTACAAACGGCAATGTTTCATCAATTGACTGAAGGGATGCATTCATTAACTCGCCTTTAAGATTGCTGAATGCTTGACAAGCCTCGTCGTTTAAGGGAAAGGAGTCAGCTGTTGCTAGTGGTTTCACCTTGTCGGAAAATTTTGGAATCCACTTTGCGTAATATGCCAGCATTCCCAAGACTCGTTGTAATCCTTTTTTGTTTTGAGGAGGAGGAAACTCTTGAAGGGGTTTTAACCGTTCTGGGTCTGGCTGAATAAGTTTATGCTGGACTCTGTACCCTAAAACGTTGATGTGAGGAGCAGACTTGACGGTTTTGGTTTCATTAAACGATAAGTTTCGACGCTTGAAGACCTTTAGAAACTTTTTTACGTTGAGATCGTGTTCATCTTGATTTCGGCCACAGACTGTTACGTCATCTTGATAAGCATAAACGTCTTTTAAGTTTTCCTCTTCAATGATGCGGTTAATAGCACGTTGAAAATTCATGCCACCGTTCGTGACTCCGAATGGGATGCGTTTGTACTGCCACAATTTACCGTTTGCTTCAAATGCAGTGTATTTACGGTCTGAAGAGAGAATGGGAATTTGATGGTAAGCAGATTTCAAGTCATATCGAGAGTAAGTGCTATACTCTGCAAGTTGATTTACCATCGCATCTATTCTGGGAAAAGGATATGCGTCTAATTCTGTATACAAATTGATCGTCTGCGAGTAATCAATGCACATACGTGTTTTCTCTCCAGTTCGTACAACAACAATTTGGGCACGCCAGGGTGAACGGCTGGTTTCGATAATGTCATCTTCGAGCAATTTCTTGATTTCGCCGGCAATGAAGTTTCTGTCTGCTTCGTTGTATTGCCGAGATTTCACAGCGATTGGCTTACAATTCCGAGGTAAGTTTGGAAATAGCGTTTCGGTTGGCACTAATGCAGCAGGGAGTGCACAAGAAGAAGATTTAGATATAACAAAATCTTCAAGACAGCCGTCATACTCAATTACAAGCCGTTTATGTTGCTTTTGAAAAGTTTGGCCAAGTATAATATCCGCGCAGAGATGATCCATGACACCAAAGGTTACAGCAGTGTACATTTGATTGTTAATTGCAACATCAGCAACGCAGAAGCCGCTTATCGTACAGGATAACTTCGATTGCGCCATTGATACTGTTTGCTGCGTTGGCGAAACGTCAAGGCATAGCGACTGTATAGTTTTGTTACTTATGTAATTGTCAGAGCTCCCAGAGTCCACCAGTGCACATAATTTTCTTCCGTTTATGCAAACTGATAACGTTGCAGCGGATAAGCTGTAAGGACACAATGCACATACCCGTAGATCTGGCGTTAAAGTTGCAGAAACTTGATGGCCTGTTTTCGATTTACAAACTTTCATAAAGTGTCCAAGCTTACCACACTTGTTGCATGATGAATTCCGGGCGGGACAATATTTTCTCTCGTGGTAGTTGTAACCGCAGAAGTAGCACTTCTTCCGATTCGACGTTGCAACAAAATTCTGAGAGTGCACCATGTTAGTGGCCGAAGTTTCTGAATTTTCTTTGGGGATCGTCACCAGGGGTTCGCACGTTTCCGCAGCAGCAATCGTTGTAGGTAGATTATAAGCCAGCGAGTTCCGATGAGCCGTATCCAGGGCATTTGCTTGGTCGAATGCTGTTTTGAGGTCAAGAGTACTGTTTTCCAGTAAACGTTGTCGTATAATGGGTGATAAGATTCCATTTATGAAGGCGTCTCTACAGAGTTCTTTTCGATATAGTTCACCAGAAATATCCTTACACTGACAGTTTTTGCTTAAGATTTGTAGAGCTTGCATGAACTCTTGTAAAGATTCGCCGTTTTGTTGTTTGCGGGTCGCCAATAAATGGCGAGCGAAAATCTCGTTTGGTTTTTTGACAAACAAGTCTTGAAGAATTTCGACAGCTGCTTCATACGTAGTGCAGTCTTCTATGAACTCAAAAATTTCTGCAGAAACGAAATTGGTCAATAAACGTAGTTTGTTAAATGCCGTGCTGTTCACTTGCGCTTCGTGTTCTATGGTATAGTTCTCAAATGTCTTTTTCCAATGTTTCCAAGATTTTGCAGCAGTGTCAGAGTTCACATCGATTTCTAGTCGAGAAGGCTTGAAAGCATTTATTGTAGACGACATTGATCTTTGTCTCTTAAATTGAACTGAACAGACAGTTGTAAATATTCGTATTCTTTAATTGCACAGCTTTAAGACACAAAAAACTAAACTAAGCTGCAACACAAAAAGGTAAAGTTAAACAAAAGCATAAAAGGAAAACTGGTAATCTTAAAATGGTGAATCGTAATCACGCAACTGAAAAGAACTGAGGGACTGAACTGAGAACATAAATGGCGTGATTACGAGATATGCGACGAAGCTACAAGGGGCGTTGATTGATGACTTCGCGGGGCGTTGCATTAATCATTACACACGGTCCAGCCACCATCAAATACAAGCGAGTTCATCGTGTGTATATTGTCGGTGTTATGACCTCATAATTAGTTTATACTGTAATGGTAAACAATGTCGGAAAAATGCTCAGAAGAAGATTCCACAAATAAACTAACTGGAATTTTATGAAAACTGTGAAGGTTGATGTCCAAGTTTGGTCAAATAGTCAAACAATTGCTTTGGTTGATCGTCATCACGAGTTGATTTGTCAGGTTAAGTGCAGATGGCAGCTAACGGCTGTGGATTGTCAAGTTGATTCAAGAAATTGAATGCATCATTCTGAATTGCCTCTAACATCAAATCGTTTTAAATATTCGTCATTTATTCTCGGTTGATTCACTAATAACATTCATGTCTATGCAAGGTCCGGGAAGTACTTGTCAATTAATTACTTGCAGTTCCTTTTTTTTACTGAACTTGTTCGAAACAATATAAAAAGCATTTTTTGAGCTGAACATTCAATTTTTGCTTCTTACGTTAAACGAGGAATTTTAACCGAGGCAAATTTCTTTTAATTTGAATAATTTTGGGCTGTTGACCTCAGTTGACCTCACTTCATACCGAGGCCCACCGGTCATATGGAAGTGGCCAACGTGGGATCGGGTTCACTCGCCAAATGAGGGGGCGGCGACCGCGTTGTCTTACGATGTTCCAATTTATCTCTGAGCGTGAGTTTCATAGAAATAGAGATCATATAAATACTGACGACGGTGAAGCTGCTTCCCTGACATTTTGAACGAAGCTAATTAGTAACCGGCGCGTATTTAACAAGATTTTGCTAAAATCGGAAATAATTTGTAGTTTGCGTTGTTACAAATATTCCATTCACTGTGCTCCCGGATGTCAGACTGCCGCATTACGTCGCCAGAGAATCGTCAATGGCGGCTGTGACAAATTAGGAAGCTTCGCAAAATCAATGACATATATACAATGCATATAGCTTATATACATATATATGTATATATGTCGTTGGTAAGTGAAGAAGATGTGGCTGTGTGACGTCATTTTGTAACTATAAGGTAATTCTTGATTCAAAAAGAAAAGTTATGAGTTGATTCAGATTTCTGATTAACTTCGTCACTTCTCCAACTAAATACGTGAAACTAAACACACAGCAAATGTAGAAGAATAATTCACTCGGAATCCTCGTTACTATGAAATAATAACTCGTGCGCAGAAACCAACAGCTTTAGACTTCGACCAACACTTCAGTTTGTAAATAATTCACAAACCACGAGAGCAACTCTTTTTAATTGTTTAAAAGTAACGAGTTGGTTTAATGTGTAACTAGTTTGTGCCACTTACGCATTAGGAATCAGCAACAAAGTTTTTGATTTCTACTTCAGACAGCGAAGTGGATCGCGCATAGTTCGCTGATTATAACCTGTTATGCCTCCTCTACCGTTTATAATGCTCAACTTTTAACTTTTGTTAGATCAACAGATCTCTTAAATGTTACAAATATCTGCTGGGAGTGTTAAGTTTTGTGCTGTTTTGAGCATCAACCTGCGAGCAAGATGAGCTTTCTGAGACACATTTTCAATCGATTTCGAAATGAGGTATTTTGATTTGTACCAACTACAAATGATTGAAATATTATAATTTGACGAATATCAATGGTTTGAAAATCATGTTATCATTAAAGATCATTAAAGATATCATGTTTAGTTTGTGTGTGTTGTTTAAATCACCTTTATTGCATTGTTCCTTGTGATGGGCGTGGTCAGGTGCATGGTTATGACGCTTTCCGATTCACGGCCGCCATCTTGTTTTGCGAGGCAAGATATTTCCTGGATTTGCTCTAGGTCAGGCGTCACCAAACTTTTTCACAAAGGGCCAGATAATCATGAAAATTGACGATCACGAACCAAATTCCCACTTTATTCAATAATTTAATTTGTGAATCAGTGAGGCGGGCCGCACAAATTAATATTGCGGGCCGGATCTGGTCCGCGGGCCATATAGTTTGGTGGCCACTGCTCTAGCCCTACTTACTTTCTGTGGCGCATGTAAGTAGTAACTCTTTTCATGCCATTAGTTCATACCTGATTCATTTAACTGCCAGAATATTATCTTAAAATTTACTTCATTGCTTGTAATTCAATGAAAAATTACAGTTGTAACGCGCCATAGTATCCACGCAAAGTTTTACGCATTTCATGTCGCATGCTTCACTGAACACGTAATTAGACATCATATCGATCAAGTGTAATGCGTAGGATTCAAAGCACTGTAAAATAAGAACTAGGCACCATGTTTAAATATTCTTTATCGTGCAAGGATTTCATAAGCGATCAAAACAGTCTTGCCATCTCCTCAGAAACTAGCGGCCGTAAGTCGGAAAATCATCTTCTCCCTGGCAAGAGTATTTCTAATGATCTCTTGAGCATACCTCTGGCACCAGCATTTTTGTCCACATTATCTATGATCAGTAATCACGTTGCTAACATTTATTTTTACCATTGGCTATAAAAAGCAAAAAAGATGAAACTAGCTTTTACAGTATCTACGTGTATAATAGACCAATGATATGCTTGTACATGATCACAGCAAGTCAACAATTTTGCTACAAATTTTTTATTCGCACCCGAACGAGTTACTCGGAAACTTCCATACTTATGTTCTTGTGCCATATGCATGATGATGATGATCCTCATCTTCTGCAAAAGTCATTTTCAATTTTTCTTTCATCCCTCAAGTGCCTCATTAGCACAATCTTATCCCTTCGTGTTGCTCCAAAACTTCCACTTAGGTACCTGTACCGAATAAGGCCCACCTAACACTTTTTTGAAAATAACTCAAGAACCATAAATGAGAATAGACTGAAAAATCGTATTCTATTAGTGAGGGTATATGACTACAACATATTAAAACCACAATACCTGACAACCCCCCAAAACATTTTTATAAAGAAATTAAAAATTCCAAAAAATGAGCCTTATTAGGGGCATAGGCTCCTAATAAGGCCCACCAATTTTGTGAGTATTTTGATTCAAAACATAGTAATAGACAACATATAACATTATTAGAAATTTCACATTTTAAGTTGTACAAACATTTAAAAAGATTCCACTAGGCGCATCAAAGTAACTGCAACAATTTGCCAACTGATGACTGGAACCACTCTTGAAGTCTGGACATCAGTTAGCCAAGCATCTTGTATGAGCCTTATTAGGCGCATGTGGCATCAACGAAAAAGAACGTCACATTTTTATCATCAGAAAAATTTTAGCAAAAAAAAGTGCATTATCCTTTTCAATACTAAGTTGGTTGTTACATGAAAACTTCAGCCGGCTGACAACAGTTCATTTAACCGGCCAAATTCTCACTTACTTTTTTCTAAATTAAACAAAACCACCTTAACTGCAAATATCAAATTTTTGTTGTGCTCTAGCGAATCGGTTGATCACGTGACAAGGATGAAATCTGGTAAACCATCATGAATTTATATTAGTTTTTATGTAGGGACAAAATCTTTTATTTATTTGCACGGGTTTGCGAAATATGAGCAATGGGCCTTATTAGGGACCGGGCCTTATTCGGTACAGGTACCCTTATTGTGTATTTTAAAAACCAAATTCCATTTAACTAGTTTCCCACAAAAGCAGTATTTAGTTTTGCAGAGCTTGTCAATGTAGATGCAGAACTTATCTGTCTTAACATATGTTATGTTAACTTAATTTACCTGTTGAATTAATTATCTATTGTTGCGTGCGTTTAGAATACTCTAACGGTTAGAGTCTAACCTCTTGTCAGCCGAAAGCTATAAATATTACAACAGATATAGTTTACAAGAAAAGGCTTTTATTGTAAGTGCTGTACACTTTCTCAGCATTACGCATAATCAAGAAGATAGTGATACGACTGCTTATAAGATATCTATTGAGTGGCTATCGCCATGACTACCGTAGAAAGCTCATCAGCTTCTCTCTGTGTCTCTGCTCACTGGTAGAAGTGCCAGCTTTTTTGTCCGAGTGGACAAGCTTGTGCATTTACCATTTCCAATAGAGCAGAGTCTTTCTATAACTTAACAATTTACTTTGGTGTTTTTCTGGGGACAAGTTGTGTGGATCTTTTGCTCTCACAATTGGGAAATCCCCAATTTTCTATCTGACCCTTCTCTACACTGCAAAAAAAAATGCCTTATTGTTAGGTTGAAAAAAAGTGGCTATTTTGTCCTCGTTTTTCGGCTGCATGTTATCCACAATCGAGGCTAGTTATAAGCCGTTAAAAGATTGCTAATAGTAAGCGCCTTTCGTTTGCCTAACAGTTAGTTTAAAAACTGGCTGACCCGTAGTTCTGCTAATGCTATCCTTAAGCCAAAAATACCCTAATAGCAATCCATAATTTTCTTTTCTTAGCGCTTAGGTAAATACACTTTTTAATAATAAGCCAGTTTTATTTTGCAGCACGTTTTCAAAATGAGAATATGCAATGGCCAGAAACAACTTTTAAACAAACATCAATCAAAAAGATTTTGATACACTTTCTGAGTTGGCCGTTTTCCAAAGCCAAAAACGTGAAACTCAAGCAAACGATACAAAGATGAAGCTTGTGTTGGATACTCATAATCAAATACAAAGTACACAGAAAGCAACATCAAAATACATTCAAAGCATGAAACTTTACCGATTGGAATGTACGATTGATTATATTGATCATTAAACAACAGTTACCAGGAAATTCTGGAACACCCATACACATTATAAATGGTTGTTGACGAGATTTATCTTTTATGTCTAATAAACATCCATTACTGTCAAACACAATGACATACTTTGAGCTTGCAGAACAGACTTTCTCTGCCAGCCTTTGAAAAACGACATAGCTCCCCTTTTCTGAGCCTTCTACAAACGAGACGCCAAAAGATGATAGAAAGCTGGACCATCGAAAGGAACAGTTGGAACGGAACTCTTCGTAGCCCTGACTAACTAAAGCAGCGTATTCCTTGATACACTGCAGAGTAAAATAAAGCAATCAATGAGTAAGATAAAAAATTCTTCAACACCTTACTGCCACGTGTAACACATCTTATGCCAATTTACCTCAATCGGATGAACGCAATATTGCGAGTATTTTTGAAAGATAACATCAACGTCATTTCTCTTCGCCAGATGACGAATTTCCATCAGTCGATGTTCACGATTGGATTCCCAATCATTGGCAGCTCTCTTTCTCTTTCTGCTCTTGCCAAGTTGTACTTGCAGTACCCGATTCATCATCGCTTTTTGATTGTCCGCTCTTTTGCGGACGGCTAAATCAAGAGCTACCCACGGCTTCTCTCCACCGTTATTTAAACAGCATTTAACATTTAACCGTTATTAACCAGCTGTTTTAATACAAAAAACTATGTCACTGCATCGTAATACAATAATTAAAAATATTATACGCACCTCACGAAATAACACTTCAGCAAGGAAATTCATTAATCGTGTTCTTTCTCCAAAAGATAATGTGACAAACTCTTCTTTGACGATAGCATGTGTGAGTGGCAAGTCAGCAACTTGTAATCCACTCTCTAAACAATAGTCGCCATTTGTTAAAACACCTGACATACAGGAAACTAACAACATAGGTTAAATACATCGAAATAACCCTATCAAATTAGAAATAGTTTGCTAAAAATTGAAAATTGGCGAAATTCGGAAAAGTTTCAAAGTTTTATTTAATAAAAAAGACACTATTACCAAAAATTTGTAATTGTAATTATATATTTCTATAGGAATTTTTGGTGTTGGGTTATGGCAAAGAAACGTAAATAATAAGCCGCAAGCCTATTCCAAAGCACGTAAGACACTACATTATGTTCTAAAATTAACACCACGGGAGGTGAAAGTATAGGTCTGTTTCCTTTCGAAACTAAGCAAAGGTTAGATAACTTGTAAAATGTAACATTTTATACCAAACGCGGAAAAAAGGTATAAAATAAAAATGCACGTCATTGCATTGGAGTTGGGCATCGGCATTGATGTAACGCGCATTGGAAATAAGTCCAGATGCTTTCTTCCTACAAGTATCGTAACCTAACCGCGTGAAAGTTTACATCGTAGAACTGTTATAATACATAGTAACTCGTTTTAAAACTAAAATGTGGCGTTTGCACAGTTGGCAGTATGCTATGCTTAAAAATCCTTAGAAATAGCCAAAGATGCCTTACTGGTAGTGCCACATGTTGATCTGCTGCCAAGACATTGTCAAGCAACAATCTAAGGAAACCAGCGTTTTAGCGCGAAAATGACATTTCATAAAGCTGGCGTTAAAGGGCATCAATGCAATAGGAGTTATTTTACGCAATTACTAGGCTATAAATTATACAATTATTATAAATCGAAACAACCAACAAAAGCTAAATCAAAGTGGTTTTGATATACAGTACGTAACATTTCATTCAAGAACAGCCTATGTTTCATATCTATACTTTCTCATTTTGTTCATAATAGCATACAGGAGGGTTTCAATTGCAGCATACCTTTCAACGCATCCACAATATTTTCAGATAAGCCACACTTGGCCGCTTCTTCCGCAAGATAACCCATCACCCGACTTGTACTGTGGCGAAGATAAAAAGACACTATTAAGGAGGCGGGGTAGTAACCGAAAGAGCAGGTGCTGCAACCTGCTCTTGGTTTCTGCTCAATGATTGCCAGGCTGCTGTTCGTGACGTAACACCAAGGCTGCTCACCGTGACGTAACCAACAGCAGCCCTCCAATTGCTGGAGTAGTAGTATTCTGCTACTGTTATTTGAAAAAAAGTGCACAAAAGAATTTATTATATTCATTTAAGTACCCAAAGTGTAATTTACATTAACAAAGTATAGCCTACTGATATTGTAGCACATATTGATTTGCTGATAGTATCTTTATTTTGTAGTATTGTTTATTTTTGCCCCTTGGACCGTAGGACATGTGCAGGTACGGACGGTAGGCCAACTTGAAAGTAGGCTATGACAGTTGTTGACAACAAATCGTGCGTTCACTGAAGCCTTAATTCTTTGTTTATTTATTATAACTTTCACCAGCTTTCTTCTTTATTTATAGTAAATCGGGGTTCCCTTTCATGAACCTCTTGGGTGCGTATCTTTTCTTGGAATGATTTTGAATAAAGTTCTTAAAGGTTTAGCATCAACTAAGGAACATTTCATTTTTGCTGCGAAAACCTTTTGTCGCACTGTGTTGTATTGAAATGTACCAAGTTTGTTTAGAACAACTATTTGTCAACTATGCAATTTCATTTTAATGGATTTTTCTGTTCAGTACGAGCACTTTACAAGCACAAATGGTATTTATGCAGTTTTTTCTCTGATGCATGTAAAATATTTCAACTTTATTTCCTGTTTGCCTCGTTTATAAACTGCTTATCTTAGGTTTCTGTGGATGATGTTTATTAAAAGTTATTTCGAAAAAGAAAAAGAATACAATCAATGAAATGTGCATATGAATCAACTTTTCTGTTAGTGATGCTGACATGTAAATGTTTCTTTAAACAGCAACCTTTCAGACAAATCTCATGGCACCACCTTCTACATTCTTCATAGGACACCTTAGAAAACAGTACATAGGATTACTTTTTTGCCATCACATCTCTCAATGTATTTATCCTCAAAAACCTGGAAATGCAAGCACTGTAACCTTTGCACTAATTAATGTTCATAGCAAAATTGATCGCTCTTATAATTTACATGATATGATTAAGTAATTATTTGAATTTCACACTTTCATTAGCTTAATGGATTCTTATCACTATCACATTACACAACTTGTTCAAAAACAAATGCGCCAATGGCACATTTCTGTCATACTTCATAGGAATCATACCCAATTTATTGTGTCTCCATAAAATGATTTTGGTGGTTTTGCAACATGACACATGAGACAGTAATTTTCCAAACAACTTTCATCTAATAATGTAATTGAAACATGTCACATTAAGCAACAACCATGCTTTCCATATTATTGTTGTAATTCAGCACAGGTGTATCTAATTATCTACATTACAAGAATGTTCCATTATTGCGTTAGCATTTTGTCAAAATGGTCGACACTATGTACAATGATTTCTAATTCTATGTAAAATAGGAGAAAAGCACTGCAATAGCACCATTAAACCCTAGCTGTTTGAACTTGAAATAATGCTTACCTGTCATATTGAGCAATAAGTTGCCAAAATTCTCTCTGTACAAAGTACACGATGTTGAATCCGCATTGAAATCTGCGTCTTCAAACAAATTTTGGCACAAATAACGTTCTGCTTCCTACAACAATTTAATGGTTTAAAAATATTCTGGATCCAAAGTGGATTATAGAAAACTAAAACAGTGTTTTAAAACTTTACCATTAATGCAAGAGGGCCACAATTCATAAAGTCCTTTTGTTCGTTATGCTTTCTGCAGCAGTATCTCCACTCAGATGTTGTTTTTCAATAGTGTCGAAAAAATGATCTATTGTTTAACAAATAGAATTACTTTTTGCATAAATTTATATTTATGAAACAGGCGCTAACATGAAAACTACAGTGATACCCAAAGTGTTTTTTTATTCGAGGAATATATTCCATTGGTTCTTTTCCAAACGAGTCATAAACGTAAATAGTTTTAGTGTCATTGCTTTTAACCTGAAAAGTAAAATTGTAATTGGTTAGCAGTCAGCCAGTAAGTTTCCTCATTTCAATATTTATCAAATTTTACTGACCATCAACAACCAGTGGTTTTCATGGACATTTACCACAGTGATAAATGACTGATCAATCATAGCATTGGCCTACAAAAATTAGATCATGATAGTTAAACTTTTAATGTGCAGTTTACAACAACTATTAACAACGTTCATGGCTATCATAACTGTTGTTGCCTAAAGTTCAGGAAATGTCTGAAAAAATTTATTACCACCTGCACATCACTTGCTAACTTTAAGTGGATATTAATGTAATAAATTTATTATTTTTGTTACTGTTTATGTGCCAAAGTTTAGAAGTTTGTTGTTTATTATTATTTTATTATAATAAGTTCCTTAAAAAAAGGTTCTTTTTTTATATATTCGATAAATTGCAGGCATATGTTAGGCTTCAAAATTACAGACGCTTAAGCATTCCCTCTGATCCAAAAACTTCATAAGTTCAGCTTACCAGTTTGCTTGAGGTAGATTGCCGGAACCGCCCATTCCAAAACCACATTGTAGAATAGACGGGTGACAGTACAACAATCTTCCTCTTTGCCTGTAAAAGCCAAAAAAGTTGAGCACTATGTTTACCCTACAAGCAATGTAAGTTTATTCCAAACCCAATAAAGATTACCTTTAAAACCAAGGCTTCACGGGCGCCGAACTGAGTGCTTTGCGTGTTGACGTCTTTACACGTGACCAGCGCCGCACGTCAAGTAAGAAAATAAGTGGAATTTGCACTTTGCAAGGAAGACTAACTAAAAAAAAGAAAACTGTTAACAGCAATGGAGAAACATGTATATTGAAAATTCTTATATAATACACAACAATTGCAGTCTACAACTTAACACATTGGATTGAACAATGACTATGAGTATGATGTTCAAAAAATGGAAGTGCTTTCATTAGTATGAAAAATAGCTACTAATATGGTTGTGGCTTGGGAGCTTATTAACTCAATTCTTCGATAACTTGTAGTTTTTTTTGCTCCTCAGGATGTTACACTTAGTTACACAAAATTACTATTTAATCAGAAAACCTCTCAGCCAATACATACCGGTATGTTTGACAAGGTAACATGATTTTTTCCAAGGATATGAAATTAGTAGTATTTTGAATTTTCATCGCAATGTGTGAATGCTAACATACTTGGGAACAGTGACAGAGCCAGGTTGTTAAAGTAGGGAAAGCAAATTGTAACTGTAAAAAAGCTACCAATTCCGGGGATATTTTGGGTACAAAATGCCTAAATATTTGCTTCCTGAAATATACAAACACATATTGTACATCATTAAATCTCAATCACACCACAAATAACATAATTAGGCAATCACAAAGTTTGGAATATTTCTGCATTATGGTGAAGTTATATACATAAAGAATTATATACCTGCTTTTCATGAAACATTCATGTCTACTGCACGATGAAAATGAGTGGAAAGAAAGTGTTTCTGCAAGCTTTGCTTTATCAGAAAGGTCGGAGGACAAAGTGGACAGGATTGAATGTGCGATATAAACTGTAACACATTGTCCATGGAGGTTTCAATACAGCTTTCCGACAATTTATATTTCACCATTTCTCTTAAATATTAAAGCATTTCACAAAGCAGAAAACCTATGTAACAAAAAATTTAATGTACAGCAATTGAAAGCAAAAATATTCGGTAACAGGCGTAAAAGAATATGTCACTATGACAATACCGATGTTAGCATAGACGACAATCACCTAGCCATGCTTGACAATATGCAAACTAATAAGGTCAATTTATTTGAAATGACTTGGCAAAGCTCGTCTTTGAAATGTTGGTGCAGCCCACATCTTACCTGAAATTTGAAATGCGATCCTACATTTCAATTTGACACCCTTGATCTAAACAAACATATCACATACAGTCATACAGACATACCAGTAGTTATGGTTTTTTGCACGACTGCTTCAATTGACTTGAGGTGTCAATGTACAACATCACAACTAAATGTGTCTCTGCATCACAGATTTTCCACTACATACCGGATTTTCCGAATCTTGCAGCCTCAGCAACAGCATAACTGTATAGGCAGCTTCTAACAACATCCTCATTTCAGCCTAGGCCTAGCCTATATACATTTTTCGCTCCCAAGTTCCCAACAGCCAACGGCGAAAAATCAACAATATAAAAAATAAAGGCTGCCGACGTCACGAACAGCAGGGTGGTATACCGATAGGCAACCACGTGACGTCACCGATAGCAGGGTGCTGGCAACCATGTGACGTCACGGATAGCAGGTTGCTCATGAAAACCAGCAGGCTGCCATTCGTGACGTCACAAAGACATTTTAGCATGTGCTCAGTTAGCACTCCTATTGCTATTAAGTGCGGACATGACAAATAATACCACAATCTTTTTTCTTAGCCATTATGACGTTTCAATCCAAACCCTTGGTTCTCTTTTTCCGGCAACTAAATGTTAGGCAAGAAATTGAAAATATCTAGTAATAAGGCCGCAATAACGGTAGGTTTCTAAATAATAGGTCATTAGTTAGCAATCCTACATATCAGGCAGAGAATTACTAACAACAAGGAAGGAAACTTGGAAATATACTAACAATGAGACTTAATTGTTAAATGCACTAAGAATAAGCCAAAATTCGAGTTCATCAAACAACTGCACTAATTATAATAAGCCTTTTGAACTAACAATAAGGCATTATTTTTTGCAGTGTATGTGCTTTCAATTACTAATTAATCGACGCCTAGGTGTGTGTTTATATATGTGTACATTTTGTAATGATATTATATAAATAATTTACAAATATAGCATGAATATTTTCCCATTTATGATTTTTAGGGTGATGCTTCAAACACTGATAATTTAGAAGTTGAACCAACAACTTCAAGCAATGTGACGCAGATGTCAAGCGTTCAAATTCGTGAGAGCAATGTTGAAAGTAGCCCCATGGTTTTCGGTGGTCAGCCCACAATTAAATATGGTAAGAAAGGCTTTGACTTATAGGCCATACACCATTGTGTAAGCTGGGAAACGTATAATCAATTATTTTCACAAGAGAATTTCAATAATATCTCTGCCTCAAAATTTCATAAACTTTGGAGTAACTTTTTATGTCGTTGTGACTCACCTTTGTAATTATATTCTAGTCACCATCAACCATCCCACACCACAGCCAGTGGCAGCAGAAGGAAGTGGAAATGCATCAGATAGAAGTAAGTTTTATAATTTCATCAAGAAATGTTGTCATTATAAATTTATGGACAAAATTGTGGTCATAAGTTTTTACTTAATGTGCGGCCAACTTGGGTATTAAGTACACAATCTGTGTGTTACACAACAATGCACATAGAAGCCACAATTAAAAACTAACCCGTTCTGTCACCCGTGTATTCGGTTTTGTTTATTACAATTCGGACGACAATACAGTCTTCTATTTTCCTTGTAATGTAGAAAATGAAGGTAAAATCAATTGAGGCATCAGGGACACACAAAATAACCTCGGAATATATTCACATAAAACCACCCTAATCACCAGCTGTCACTTGAAGGATGGAGTTTTACACAGAGTAGATTTTAACCTTTCTTCTCATTAGTAGGCAGGTTGTTGAGTTGGAATGCTTTCTCCAGAGTTTAAAATCATCGATCCTCCCTCATTGCTGATCCTGATATTCCATTTGTTCTGTTGCTAGAGCAAAGGATCCTCCCTTGCAGCCAGTTCCATTTCTTCAGTCCTTGTCCCCCTTGAAATATAGAATCAAGTGTTTCTTGCTTTGACTGTGAAGACAGTTACATTCAGATTTTCATTTTCTTGCCGACTTAGGCTGAATCCTGGCTCTGCTGTTGATGGTGAACTTGCTGGCATACGAGCCGGATATGGATTTGTATGTACCTAGTTGCAGCTGGTAGAGGTCTGTTTGGAACCAAATTCTCTGTCACACTTGTAGTCGGCGGCCATTTATTCAGAGAGTTCTGTCCTATGCCAGCGATCATCTTAGTATTCTTGTTTCTGCTTTTTTCTGAGTTTCTGAGCTTTTGTGTCATTGGAAAAGTTGAATTTTGATCCGCTTGGTTGGCGATGTTTTAGGTTCCTGCCATGTAGACATTTGATCTCGGTTATAGTGTTGATTCGGCTGCTTGCTGTTTCGTAAACCCTGCAATACAGGGAGTTGATTCCAGTTTCCATGAAGGATGCCGTCTACCTCAGCAGGACTGCAAAGGGCTCACCGGGCATTCAACTTTGAATCTGTTTTTCATCTCCAACTTGATGATGCATTGATAGGGTCAAAATTTCTACTTCAAACAGTTTTGTATTTGCTGGTTTCTTAACTTGGATTTTTCAAAGTGTGCGAACTCATACGATGTTGACACCTCTGTGGATGCTGACATCCTGGATTGAATGTCGGCTGATGCTGATATAATACCGTATTTACTTGATTGTAAGCCGCGGCTTACAAATTTTTTTTCATCATGTTTGCGGCTTAAATTCAAGGGCGGCTTACATTTTTTCTTTTTGCCTTTTTCCTTGTCGACTTTGCCATAGAATAGATATTTTGCCGTACTGCGTTGTCTGATACCGACAATTGTGAAGTTGTGACGTGCATTTTAAATTGTCGGTAATCTCCGTGACTATCGATGATGATGGCAATTACAATAATGAGCGTGAAAGTTAAAATAAACCTTTAAACAGTTTCAGCTTTGCGTGTAAACAGTTGGTATATGCGGCTTACATTCAAGAGCGGCTTACATTAAATTTTTAACTCTATCGCATGCGGCTTACAATCAAGCGCGGCTTACAATCAAGTAAATACGGGACTTTGTTGCTGATCTACCACCGGATGATCTCTAAGTGTTTTTGTGGATGAAGACGTTGTTGGATATACGGAAGTCAGTGGCTACAAAGCTCACATTAACAGACGTCACCATTGTGTTTGGTTAGTCAAGCAGAACCATATTGGCCTACAGTGGGTTGTGTTCTTTATCTGTGTTTCCAATTTGTGCATTCTTGTCTCCTATCCTATAGTTGCTCGTAGAAGGAATCTTTTTCTCTATCATCATTTTCTATTGTTGCATCGCAATGACTGTTGCTTCTGCTCGGAGACTTTGAAGCCACCCAGTTATGATGCGACCACTTACAGCAGGGGTGTCCAACCTTTTTGGCCAAAGGGCCACATGCGATTTTTGAATGGTTGCGTGGACCACTTTAGTCCCAAGGTTATTTTTGGTTATATGTTTGTCTGTACAGACGTAACACCAGAGATGGGAAAACACTTCCAACAAAAGCAGATCAGTCGAATCTGGTTAATTGCATAGTCAATTGGCCAAGCCTTTTTATGCGATTAAACGAATTATGCGAAAGTGCAAATTCCACTTATTTTCTTACTTGAGGTGCGACGCTGGTCACGTGTAAAGACGTCAACACTAGCGTTTATTGTGCATACCGATCATTTATTCATTTAAGCACGCAAAAGATGAAAACATGCTTTCTTGCATTTGTGTTTTTAAGCGAACAAATGTGGCCAAGTCCGCCCCTTCAAACTGTAATCGTCGGCGAGTTGTATGAACTATGAAGTACATGCAGAACTTCTTTATTTTTTGGTGTTGTCACAACGATTGCGTCAGCAGATTTTTCTTTATTGTTGTCTTTTTCAACTTATTTGTTTCGTAAAACTTCTTCACATATTACGGCATCATCTTATCGCAACGCTTAAATGAAACTTAAACAGTGCGAATGTTAATGTGTGCGTATTGACAGCCACATGTTAATGCTTAAATTGAGCATTGTTGATTTCATTGTTTCGTAACAAAGCGCACTACAAGTCACAAAGCTTACGCATTGCGTGTGCGCTCCCAGTGCGCGTTGTTTTCAATTTCATCTTTTATAAACTTTTGAATACAGTGAGACCTCGTTAATCCGGACCACTTCGTTTCGTCAAAAAATGTCGGTTTAGCGGGGTTTCCGGATTATCGGAAAGTAAAAAATCAATCAATCTTGCAAATGCAGCACCGTGTTCAAAACGCAGTATGCACCTTACTCCAATTCTAAGTGCCGAGTTTCTGGCTGGACAGCAACTAAAATAAAATTATATTTATTGTATGATCCGACCCAGTGTCGAACCCCAGAACCGACGAATGCTCTCCAAGTGACGAACATTCGGTCGCAAATCGGTTTAAAAACCGCTCTTGCGTGGCGAAGCATTCCGGTGGGACCAACTGTCTTGAACTTTCTTTGACCTGTTTCCAATCTTTGCGCAATGCGATATCAAAAGCTGATAGCACGATTGAGTCGCAGCAGTATGTCTTCAATAGATTGCCGCACTCAACCGATGTAATGTACGTATTTTTTTGCGACCGCGGAAGCGTTGTTTGTTACTGTTGATGAACAATTTATTTTTTCGTTTCTAAAATACTGTACAGTACTGCACTTTTGAATCAATAAAGACCGCAACGTTATTATGCGTAGATAATCGGCTATTGTTTCGTCAACAAACTAACATACTGTATTAGGACAATCGTGAATCATTTTCGCTTAACTGTTAATAATCCAATTTATCGGATTTTATTGCTATTTATTTAGCACATTTCTTCCAAAACTTTTGTGTCGGAGTCGGACAGCGGGGGTTTCCGGATTAAAAGGGTAAAATGCATAGGAAAAAATCCGTTCCCAGCAGTTTTGTGTCGGATAGCGGGGATTCCGATTCATCGGGGTCCGGATTAACGAGGTCCCACTGTAATCGAATAAATTATCTTCATTTTTATTCAATTAAACGGATTATGCAATAAACCGTTATGCGATAAACCGAAGTATTGTCTTTACAAATGATAGACTGCGCCTACGGTTCGGGACTTGCGCCCTTTATGCGATAAAACGAATTATGTGATTATCCAGAATGCAATTACCCGTATTTGACTGTATAACCTTTTGAACATAAAATCGCTATTATTTGTTAGAAAAATCCAGGGCGAAAAAATCCACCTTGTCCACCCAAGTTCAGCACCCGTGGCTGTCAGAAATTAGTAAATAAACATTAAATGCCAATTTCTTGAAATGTCAGTTCGGTAAAAAATACCGCGCGGGCCACTTACGAACCATCCCGCGGGCCACGGGTTGGACACTTCTGACTAGCAGGTTTCCATCCTAGCAAGATGTTCGAAGCTATTTATTTCAGTTCCCACAGCATATTGATGTTTCTCATCATGTTCAGAGCATATCATTGATTTTCTTTCACAGTCGATCTTTAGACTGCCAGTCCATCACATTTCACTAACCAGCATGTCCAATTGGTAATTAGCTACTTCGTGCAGCGATTGTTCCGGATTTCCTGTTTTTTGTAGCTTTCTTTTATTCCAAGTTCAAAATGTTGTTTTACTTTTGGCACTTTTCATCTATTTTGCATTCTTCTATCGTTGTCATACGTACATTTGCATTTCTTGTTCTTTAGTCTTTGTCCTTGTACCGAGGTAGAGAGTTATTTTTAATAAGATCGTTTGTGCCCAACCTTGCTCATCAACTGGGCATGGAACCAGCTTAATGCGTTAATGAGTATCAAGTTATACTGGATTATAAATTGATAACTGAAGCAATTGTTATGAAACATGAACGGTTATTATGACATCATATCAAATTTTAGAAAAAATTCTATCATGGTCAAATGTATATGCATGGCGTGCAAAGTATTTGAAAATTCAATTCAAAAATGGTTGATATTTTCAGTAATAATCTGAATTACAAATATATCCTTTGGTAGATTCAGAACTATTATATTTATACCCATGTTGACTGTAACTGCTGGAATGGTATCGGAACTTTTTCTTTAGTCATTGAAAGCTTTTACTCGTGTTGCACATAACTGACACAAAGAATAACATTTATATAGCGCCCCCTGGTGCCAGAGATCTGGTTCCCCCCATGACAGTTAGTTGTAAATTCGTGAAATAAATCAAGTTAACTTTTTAATTAATTTTAATTATATTGTATAAATTGAGCATGGAAAGTACATCGGTGATAACGTTAACGAAGCCACGAGGAATATTTTTACTTTGCGCAAAAGTAGGTCACACAGTTTGTTGTTACAGATATGCAATTAAGTTTGGAAAAATGTTTGTCGGGAAATAAATAAATTTGAATAATAACAATTCTTGTAAATAAATTTGGACTTGCTCAATTATTGCATAAAACAGAGATAAAAGTGTTCATTGAAACAAACTTTTTTATTTTGGTGAAATTCTAATAACAGCCATTGATGAAAACATAAATCTCAATTAACTCTTAAACAAAACAACAGTCAAGCTCAACTCAAACCAACAACCAGTTAAATTTCAATTCTTTGTCTCTGATACCATACCAGTCAAGATACCATACCAAAACTTTCAAACTCAAGATTTATGTTCATAAAATGTTTCTATTTTAGTTTTCTCAAATCATCAATTCATGTTCAATTTCTTGTATTTTTCAGGAGAAAATGCATTTAAAAAAGTGCTGAAACTTCATTCTAAATATTTGGATCGTGAAGGTGACCTCAGCATTCAAGGCGTCAACGTTTGCAAAGATGAGATTCCCGTTGTTCACCCTACTATCAGGGAAATACCCTTCTTTGAAGGGAAAGCCGCTCCAAAAGAAGAGAAATACCAGCCATCTGATAAACTCTCGGAGTTGCTGAACAATCAACGAGAAAAAAGAAAACAAATCCAATTTGATGAACTTTTAAAGAAAGATGGTGACTCCAGTTTCATCAGCATCATCGGATATCCAGGGAGTGGTAAATCGGTTCTAAGTAAAAGGTTGGCGAGATCTTACACCTGGCCCCATCACATCTGCTGGCACAGAAAGTTCATGGACATGAATTACAGGGAGAAATTGACAATTGAGGAGCTGATATTCAAAAAGGCTTTACCTGGCCTCGATGACGACACATCTGCCCAAGCATTCAACTGGCTGGTAGAAAACGACGACAAGGCCACGTTGATATTTGACGGCTTTGATCAAGCCGAGTTTGAATTGAAGGGAAACTCTCCTAAAGAAGATTACCAAACTCCAATGCATGTGCGTGATATTATGGCCAGTCTTTGCAGCAAACACTTCCTACCGAATTGTCGGCTCATTTTTACATCTCGTCCCCATTCTATGATATTTGTGCCCAAATCTTTACGTCCCAGCCCAACGTTGCTTCTTGGTGACCTGGCTCCTGCTGACATGAAGAAGCTGTTTGTGGCCTACACCGGCACAAAATCGGATGAAATTTGGACGAAACTAAACAACAACGCTCCCCACCTTGTCCCGCTTTGCCACAATCCGTTGATGCTGCAGATGATAATCTCGTCCCAATTCCATCCTTCCAAGAGGATCGGTGATGCCACAACTTTGACTCGAGTATTTGCGACGGTGGTTGAAAATCTTCGTCGTAGTGAGAATCTCAGGTACCAAGAGGATTTCAATGAACTCGTGTTAAAACTGTCGCAAGTCGCCTACAATGCAACTAAAAATGGAACTGTGGTGATTACCACTAAACAGCTGCGGAAAGTTGGTCTTGATCCCAGCACAGTCCAAGATATCGTCATCCAGTTGTTCGCTCACGATGGTGCCACCAACAGCAGAGTATTTGATGGCGACTGCAGACTGTATTTCTGCCACCAAACCTTTCAGGAGTTTTTTGCTGCTTTTTACATCGTCTACCAAATGCTGGTGAAGGACTTCAAGGCACTTTTGAAGAACCTGTTCAAAGACAACTGGTCTGTTGTGAGAAGATTCCTGTTTGGTCTTCTTCTTGACTTGGGTCATCTTCCTGACTCAGATGCAGGTTTGTCTTCTTTACCACATCCAGTGCTGCATGAACTGATAATTTCGTGTATAGCGGGCAATCCAGATGTCAAACATGATGTCTGCTGAATAAACAGATGTTAAACATGCGATCCAGATGTGGCCATTTGTTAACTGGAATGTTTTCGGTGGCGTCTTTAAGTTGATTGAAGTTGAGGTTATGATGCATCAGGTTTTAATACTTAGCCCACTCCACTTGGCAGTTGTTATCGTTGTGTTGACAGATAATTTCAATGACAAAATGAGAGGATTATTATGAGCTGGTGATTTAGTTATTCTGTGAGACCGATGGAAAGATGAAGGAGAGAATTATGAAAGAAGTGGAAAGAAGCAAAGGAAACAAAGCAAAACAAAGCAAAGCAAAGAAGCAAATGTTTGGTTTGGTGGTTTTATTTGTTTATGTTTGGTGGTTTGCTGACAGGAGTGACGAGTTACTCATCAGTAATGATGGTTTGGAAACGAGGAGGATGAGCGATGGATGGAGCGATGGAGGATGGATCATGAGGATGAATCATGGATGTAGTTGATGAGTTTTGCTGCTTGGACAATTTGCTGGAAACGATGGAGAAGTTAGAAATGCACAATTTGAATAATTCGATGATGTTAAGAGTTAAGAGCGAGGACAGAGATGGAAAACATCCGGGGAAGCACCTACTGAGATGGCTATATTGAAAGAAGGGACACAGCAAAGTTGACAAGAGGAGCGTTGATGAGGAAGCTCCAGGATCTATTGAGAGAGGCTGATCCAAGAAGACTTGGAATGAACAAGATGAGGAGGCTTCAATATTAAAGAAGTGCAGTTGAGGGAAAAGTGAAAACGTCGCTGCCCAAATCATGGTCGACCCTAGCAAGCCCAGGATAAAGATCTTGTCTTCAGCAAAATGAAGATGAAATAACCAGGGTTGGACCTGATTCTTGTTTAAGCCTCGTTAAATAAAAGCAAAGTTTTAGAGAACCGCAAGTGGCCACCTCTGATAACATAAACCAAACTCATGCAGCTATCATGGCATGAAATATTAGAAATGTGACTCGTAAATGTTGTGCAGCTTGACATGCCCGATCAATGGTGACATGTGCTTGTGCTGGGTATGCTGCCAGGTGTACCGGTTACCATTGATATTCAGTTTTTGTGAAATAATATGTTTTACTAATACATTGTTATTTGTTCAGCTAAATGCGTTAGTTTATAAAATGTAAAAATCTAATAAAGATTTTGTTCTAAACAGAAAACCTTGAAACAAAAAAGGAGATCTTTGTTGAAACTTTGCACCAACGACTGGCAAAGATCTCGTCAAAATATGTCAAAAACAGAGGTAAGATATATGAAGGTTTTATCGGTGGATTATGAAATGATGCAACGATATGGCATTTGTATTGTATAAGAATGGTTTAATGAGACGTGACCAATACAAATGCTTAATTGCGTAGAATCGATTTGTGAATGTTTGCAACCAAACCTTGACTTGTTAATCATCATGGCTCAATGTCTCCACCTGTGTACATAGGCAGCTGATGTCAATACTTTAACACACAATTCGATATAATTTTAGCAAAAGTGACAGCAAATATATGTCACAATGTTGATTATGAAGTAGAATATGTTTGTGACATCATCATGCAATTTAGTGACGTTATTTCTTATTTTCCATTGGGTAGCTGGTATCTCACGATACTTTCAAAGTCTGGATAAAATTATACAATGTTTCTGTTGATATGCAAGTTCACCATCAACCTGCGCAATACAATATAAAATTGTGATGTAACAATCATAATTTTTAATTTTGATGTTTCTTGATTATTGATTGTTTAGCCACATGTGGTTGCAGATTTACGAGACTACATAGCAATGTAGTTTATATTTTCATTTGTTTTATTTCCCGCTGACCACCAAAACATATCTGTATCGTCCCACTTTTATGGATATATTATTGTAGCAATTCTACCCACATAATCGCTTTATAACTATTATGTTTATTTAGATGATGAAGCACTCAGAGACAATCTAGTGGACCTGTACGCCTGCGTTGGAGAAGGAAAAGATTCGTCCATCGCAACCAAAGCAGCAGAGTATTTTCCAACAACAATCCATTTACCGCGGCCGATGAATTCAAACCTGGTCCCTGGGTTGTGCTTCGTCATGAAACACGTCACAAAGCAATTGGATGAGCTCAATCTGGATTACTGTAACCTGGATGCGAATTCATTTCACGAGATCGCTTCGGTCATAAAAGAGATGAAACCAGGACAAGTAAGATATTATTGACGTGGCATATTAATTTCCCGCATACGCCCTACAAATTTGATCGGTACCACAAATGAAAAATATTTTCCGTACTTTTGTATATAAAACACGCACATAGTATGTTATAACAAGATAGAATCTGTCCATCGATGTCATTAGCACTGAGTTGAACCGATGTTATAGTTGACGTCATCACAAATATTTCAACTCTAGATTGGAAAGATGGATATCGATCGTAACAATCTGCAACAATCAAACATCGATGACGTCATCGGGTTGTTGAGAGTCGTGAGAGATGAGCTGTCGATGTGGAGATACTTCATTGATGATGATGGAAGTAGTCGATTTCCTAATCAGGATGAACTCAACAAGATCCAATCAGCTCTCAACAACATTCAAACCGGGTTGGAAGTTGAAGTTGATGTTGATGGCATCACACTTCGCTCACAGAAGTGAGAAACGAGACAAACTCCAAGAAGTGCTAAATGATGCGGAAAACACCAGATCGGTTCATCCCTGCACCACACTACGCTCGCGATAACTATTGTGATGGCACTCTACAACATGGTTTGTTTTATGTAATTTGTTACATTATGGCGAGGAGATCGTGCTCATTATGACGTAACAAGCAGATGAAGACAAATTGTTTATATTCATTCTAAGAAATTCAAAATTTTGAAATTAATTTTGGTCGTTGTTGATGACGTCACTCATGCATTGAGAAATTCATTTACTCGAGCGCGATTACGAGTGGTCAATGCAGCGATGTCGTGGTCACTTCTACATTTCTTCAAATTGTTTTTAAATTTGCATTTTATGATCGCGATTTCTTATGTAATTGTTGACGCTGTTCTGTGCTTTACAACTTCTCTCTATTATCTTTTCTAGAATATCCGAAGGTTTTGATTGTTACAGTTTATTACGTCACACTTGTCTCTTGCAATCAATTTTACTCCCGTGCGTCATCTTACGAGTGCTTTTTTGTATAATTTTTTGTAACTTCACGATTTAATTTTGACAGTTTTCCATATTTCTATGCTGTATTAATCGTCGCCTGATTATTGATATATCGTGTTTTTATGAAGAAATTTTGATGATTTCTATGTTTGTTGCAGATGGGGCAATTTTGATATTGTTGTAGATATTGTAGCGAGTAGTTGTTTAATAGACAATTATGTTCTTTGCCTCCACAACTCACCGATTAACTAGAGTTGTGTGAGCGAGTGCTTCGTTTCAAGTCGTTTTTATGCCGAATTTCAAATCAATTTTTCAATCATCGCCAAATTCAAGTGATTCTTGCGATTTATTAAATTATCAACTGACGATTTTTCACCGGAATAAATCGCGCATTGAAGCTATTTTTCGCGGTCACTTATAAACCCGACCTCAATGTATCTTCTCATCCAAGTTTATGAAGATGAATCGCACGTGACCAAAGCAGTCTGCTGTGAATCGACGTCATGACTTTGGCGATAAATTAGTGACGTCATGACTTTGGCTGTTTATCAGATTGTTTGAAAGTAAACTTCTGGTGAAAGTTTAATTTAAAAGGACAGCAATAAAATAGAGAAAGTGACGAAGCAAACTCAAACCACTACGAGTCGAAATAAGACACATCACTTATTCTTATATTGTTTTAGCATAAGGAGATGTCTTCCTACTTCTGCTGGTTCTCTACAATCTCTCCTTTGCGGTTGGTGATGAAATACTCGCAGTGTTTGGTATTTACACATTTTAAATCGTAATATGAGTATTTAATATAAAACATTTCTTTTATGAAGATGATTTTATCCATATCGATGGTTGCGTCACTCAATACCAACGAGTTCGCCAGTTCGGGAAAATAGACAAGTTTATTTTCGTTTTTAATCAACTTGTTTAGCCGTGGAGGCTTCGAATCGCATTTTGGAAGTAAACTGAAGCATCTTGAGCCTCTATTTCTTACCAAGGGTCGTGATAATCTTTGTCTGATAAATATTCGAGCAACTTGACTTGAAGATCTAAAAGATATTTGTCGATGATTGACATGTCAGCAACAACCCCTTCATTGAAGCGCTCACATGAAATATGGCGACTTATAAGCCCCGCTTAGATCCCAAATAAACTTGAACACTTGCGCTCTCATTTTAACCAGAAATGTTTTGGGTCAAATTATCGATAAGAAATTCACTTTATAAGCTAACGAGGGAATTATCAAGACTTTTAAAATGGCAACTTTTCCTGGCAAGCTACGTCATCCACTTGACCATAAATTAAGTGTCGAAGAGAAACTCACAAGTCATATAAAGTTTTATCGTTTAGTTTGGCGGACGTGGAGATTTTGATGTCTAAATAAGGCAATGCATGGCCCCCTGGACCAAGCTTCGTCCACCAGAGGACGCTCCGTTACCTCGCGTTTTGCTCCGATACAAAAAGCATGAGACTTGCCCCAGTTTAAGACGCAACGTGGCCATAGTTTAGAGTTTTTTACGACCTCCACAACTTGCTTAAAATCACTGCTGCTTCCAGCTAACAGTCCAGGAGCGTCATCAGCTGGTGTCGAGACTTTGAACTCATTTGAACCCGATGCTCACAAATGTGAAAGGATCTTTTCCTAAAGCAACAGCCGAGCACAATATTGCCACCACGAACAGTGACGAAGATAACTTGCGTCCTCTTTCCAACCCTCTTTCTATCGCTGGCGTGATCGGGCGGAAGTTGGAAGTAAAAGATGGCCTTTGTTAGGTTTTGGTTAAAGGGTGACTATGTCTTGGTTCTGAACGGGGCTTACCCGAAGCAAGTGATTGGTCAACGCAGTCAGCGAATGCGCCTCAATTTCATAACTAAAATTGTCTAGAAGCGAATAGAAAGCCAGGCCAGGAGATTGATTGATGGCTGATCATTAGGTTTGTTGTCAATAGACGCATAAAGTTTTGTCGTGATGACGTTTTTTAAGGTTCGGGAAATATTTAGTGTTTTTTTTCGTCAAATTTAACCCATTTCGCTCTATTGAGTACCATTGCGCCTTGTTGAGGATTTTACTTCGAAAATGTCAGTGATGCGATTGTTGTAGCGCCAGTCATTGTGATATGATTGTGATATGAATATGATATGAATGTGATATGATAATATGTGATATGAATGTGATTGCATTCAGTCATTGATTGTAATGTTAAAGATTGACCGCACAAAGTCAGTAGTGAGATTAACCGGGCGTTAAACCCATCACCAGCTTACTACTCGTGTTTGTTGAATAAGTATCACTGACAGATCTTGGAACGTTAAAACAAGCCGAACGATGACATATTGTGACGTAATAATAGCTGGTTTGACGTCACTTTATACACAAATAAGTGCGTTTACTCTAAAATTGCTTTCATACCGACAAAAATGTTTACATTGTAATGTTTTTATGTTGATGAACACGTTCGATGTCCGATTGCTTTTTTTTGTTGTCGCTAGTCAGTAGTCACTGCTCATCATATAGTTACATCACAATAAACGACATTGTTGCGTCAAAGGTTCTGTATTTGAAATTTAATGAAAAGAAGAAATGAAAATAATTTCTTAAAATTTCTCTTTATGGGTTCTTGATAACCTTCTTGATGACGTCATAGTTTTGTCTGTTACATCATTTCTACGTAGCTGTTACATATACGTCTACGTCACGGTTTTTTCCGTGCACTACCTGTAGAAGGTATAAAGTTGTTTAAATATTCTTTGCCACGAATTATCTAATGAATTTGTATTCCATGATTTATTTTATTTACATGCAAGTATTTACTAAATCATACCTTCGGGAAGTTGAACAGATTTTAGTTCTGTAAAAAAATATTTGAAATTAGTTGAAGTCGTTCAAAGTGTCGGGGTCACCAAACCAGCATCGACTCTTATCAGGGTCAACAACTCGGCTCTGGCACTTACCGTCACCTCCGTGCTCTGCCCATTTACTGACGCACTGGCGGCTGCGAACGCCCCGCTAGTGGCGCCGGTCTTGATCAGTCCGGAAACGTCACACGGCAGCTTGATGCTTCCAACGTTGGCAGTGGCACTGGCTGCGGCCCCCCCACAAGGCATGTTGACTTGAAATTTCTGGCAGCCAGTGCAGAAGCAAGGGGCCTTGGTGCCAGTAGTCTGGCATGGCGTGGCTGGTCATAAATAAACTCAGTGAGATTGAAACAAATTAAATTAAGCAGAAAAGAAATTGTGGTGAACAACTGACGTAATGAATCACAGGACGACGTCATCTTACCTGAACTACGGACGCCACCTGAGTAGCTGGCTCCTGCGCATGCGTAAGCCCTTCTTCTGAAACATGGCCGACGAACAACTTTCGTCTGTGGCGCCGGTACACATGGCGTGGCTGGTCTGAAGACGACGTTGGTTGGTGGCGCACATGGCTCGATGGTTTTCAACAATGTGGCGCATGGCTGGTAGGTTGGCATCGGTGGAGGGGTTTCCCCTTCCTTCCAGACGCGAATGAAAGTGTTTCCCTTCTTCATTTTTTCCTTTGCTTCTTCGGCCGATATTCGGTTCCATTCGATGTCTGGATCATCGGAACTCACTTGGCGCCCATTTGCGGTCGTCAAAGTTTGGACTTGATCGCCGCTAACAACGCAAGGGTTGCTCGATTGCTGAGTGGTCTGGGCGGCGCAAGGAACACTTGCGGAAACGGAGGCAGCGCTGGCGGATACGCAAGGTGTCGTCGTGGAAGTAGTGCCCACGCAAGGAACCTTGAAGTCAGTGGTTACGCAAGGAACTTTGATGTCGCCTACGCATGGAACCGAAAGTGTTGATGACGATGATGATGACGTTGAAGCGTGGGCACTGGCGTAGGCGGATGCTTTGGCTCTTCCGGATAAGGAGCAGGGAACGGATGCGGAATCATAGGAGGAACCGGTACCGGCGCTGGCATAAGCGTGCGCTTTGGCTCCTAAAAACGAGAAAATGTTTTATTTAACTGAGAAGTTGGGGAGACAAAATTTAATTAAATTGAAGAAATATTTGAAATTAAATTCAAAGAAATAATTTTTGACAGAAATTAAACAAAATAATTCACATAATTATGAAAAAATTTACTGCGAACTAAAACTCAAAATTAACCACAATAAGATGGAAGTTTAATAAAAGTTTACAATTTAACATAAACTTATTTTTACAAAATAAAACCAGAATAAACAGAGAAATAAATGTCTTTTCAAAAAGTTACAAGTTTTGATGAAAGAAATCAAATAACTCACCACCAGATGGCAGACTAATGGAAGCGGATGACGCGATTCCAATGAAAACGGTGAAGATGAGGAGACGCATTCTGGAATATTCTACTGATCACGATTACGCTGAGAAGACAAATGAGGAGGAAATCGCGGCGTCGATCTTTATAAGCTGTGTTGAAACCGGATATCTCCATTGTTCTTTCTGCCAACCATCGATCGATTTTCCAAATATGGGCATGAAGTGTGCCAACGTCACAGCTGTCGACCGCTTTCAACTTTCTCGCGATTCAAATTTAGCTTTCATGGGATGAGTGAGGGAACGATGATTATGTCGTCACAACTGTTAACAACTTCAAATTGTTTGCGAATTGCGGAAACAATAAAGCGCGTCGGGAAGTTCCCAGATGAAATATTTAAATAGAGAAATAGAATGAAATAGATGAAATGATGAAATACTCAACATAGGCTAATTACGTCAGATGAAAACAGAACTATTACGTCATAAAATCATTGCCAGCAAAAATTTGTCACGTGACCAAAAAATCATGCAAATATTCCTCCCTGGAATAATCTCATCGCGCAGGAGACAAAGAGAAATAATTCCAGCGATAACCAGCGGAGGAACCTCTTTGAATTCTTGACCCTGTTTGCGATCACGTGCACAAGTGGTTCTGAGATTGTTTTCAAACAAACAAACATTTTTACTAAAACTTTCAATTTTCTACGTTGACCCACCCACTGTTGCGTCATATTATGGATTATGACGCTAACACTTCAACTTCACTTTAAAGCCCTCTGCATCTATAGTTCTATGCGAAAGCGGCTGATCAAACAAATCGCGATGGATGCGATTTTTGACGAAATCGTCAAATGACCAATCAGGCGACCTCTTGATGGCGACCCGGACGCGATTGCGAGTTGCAGCGGCAGAATCCGGATTCTCGGCAATTAAAGAATTTGGAAGAAGCGACAAAAGTTTTGTTTGTTATCGGTTGATTAAAACAATGAGTTTTGTAAGGAAAACTTTTATTACGTTCTCGATCAGAAAAAATTAAGCTTTTATTTCATTTTTTCAAACTAAGTCAAATCGATGAATTCCGATCTCAAGCAAACTTCCCATCATGCATCTGTGAACTTCATTGATTGGCCGATCTTGTAACAATGGCAACGGTATCCCATAATATATTGCACAATAACAATAGTCGACGCAATAATGGCCACCAATATGAAGTCATGGAAAATCAGGCCAACCAGGTCACTGCCCACTTGATTCCAGTTTAAACCGCTACCAACCGGATCTGGTTGCAAAGTCTCATCACCAGATGGCGGCGTTGTTGAGGTTTGTGGTGATGTCGATGCATCTGCGACTAAAATATAACAATTATAGTTGCGAAATGATGTAACAAGCTCATTGTGACTCACCAATCAGGCCTGTGTCGTCACAGAGACCTGGGCACGCGCACGGACTTTTCAAAATAAATTCCTGGCAAATAAAAAGGAAGCTCGGAACACACAATTGTGCTTGGTTTATATTTGAAAACGTCATAATTACATATTCTGTGACGATTAGTTCACCGACGAATTGAAGTTCATGATCACGTGATCCAGGAATGCATTCAAGGATGACCTCGGACTTCCTGTGTAATGGATGAGGATAATAAACCGCATGAGCTTGAGCTCTCAAAGCATTTTATGACCTCACCTTTTCGCAGCGCTCGCTGAGCTAGCGTAAGTGATCGAAAGTCCTTTCGATAGTGACGTCACAAAGGTTTCGGTTGATTGAATCCCCAAGTTGTATTCCAAATTGGAATTGTTTTCGTGGACTTGCAGAACCTTAAAAGTATCACAAATGCTATTGTTTCGTCATAAAAACCTTTCCCTTACTCGAGACTCTCACCGCTAAATCAGTGAACTTTTCGTTCTCGAACCCAACACAGGGATTGTATTGGTAGAAGTACCCATCACCGCCATCTAGCGTCCATCGTGGGCCGCCACTAGACGACGCTAGACTTTTTAAGTTGATATAACCGGAATTGTCTTCCATAAAGCATCTAGTCACAATCAATTTATTGTTATGACGTAATCGTTACGCCATTGGTATAGATAACAGTGACGTGATCAACTTACTTGCATGGTTCCGTCCTGAAGCAATTTTGAGCGAAAACTTTGACCGAAAAATTTAAAAGCAAGGTCAGAAAATATTTCATAGTTTCTGTTTTTCTGCGCAATCTGGTTTATTTTGAAATTAAATAGAAATCTCATAAAATATTAGCAACATCTTTTCAATTGTATGTTCGACTGAGTTATGCTTAATCTTCTAACGAGCTCATTAACTTAGTTTGGGAAACGCTGTACCCTCTGAAACGGCTATAAAGCTTTAAAGACTAATTCTCATTGCGGACCCTCTTAAACTACTTTACGGACCCCAGTTTGGGAAACGCTGTTCTAACGATCACCCATTCCAGCTTATGACGGGGCAGTGGACGACCTACTTAGATCTCACTCCATCTGCTTTGCTTTGCTGTTCTTCTGCTCTCTGTGCTCTAACTCTGCCTTCATTTTACGACCAACCATGCATATGCATACATTCCATTGTGGCGTCATTATCCTAACTCTATGACCTCATAAAGCCTCGAAAACCTTTAATAAAACGTCACATTGTTTGCTTACAAAGGGCCAGAGCCATAATCTCCATAGCATTTGCAACGATGGAGGACACTCGTGTAAGATCCCTTTCATCCACACCGAGAGTTTTACTTCGTATTTTATGACGTCGAACGCAAACAAATCATTTCACGGGCGAGAATATTCACAAAGAATCGGAGAAATAACAAATCATCGTAATTAGACAGCACAGTGATAGGTCAGGCCTGGGAAACGGTGATCCCTTTGTCGTAAGTGTCCGTCTGTCCCTTGTACTGTGCTGTAGGCTGGGAACAGTAGCACGTGTAGCCGAGAAGAAACTTTGCAATGGCGATGACGCAACCGATGACGACAACAAGTATGAGGTCATGGAATATGAGACTTACAATGTCGGCCCCGACCTGATTCCAGTTGAGACCGGTTTGAACCGGATTAGGGTTGCCACCGTCTGTGCTGGTCGTTGTGGTGTCGACGTCACTCTTGGTCGTGGTGGTCGCAGCAGATGTTGTCGTCGTTGGTTCTGTTTCATGCAAAGAATCATGAATGACGCAATATTATTATTGACGTAATACCCACGTCGTACATGTCATGCAGTTTATCCTTATTTTACGCTGGTGTGATGCGATATACTTACGTAAGACGCCGAAGTCATCACACAGACCGGGGCACGCGCAAGGACCTCGGAGGATAAAATCCTATAAAACGTCATCCAAGAATAATTTAAACACTTAATGACGTCACTGTTTCGTTATAATGAATGACGTCAACTTACGTATTCAGTGACGATGAGTTCACCTATAAATTGAAGCTCGTGTTCAAAGTCAAGTTCAGAAACACATTCCAATACCACTTTTGATTTCCTGTCAAAATTTGATGACGTCATTTACAGACAGCTTCATCAGTTACATATTTGATGACGTCATTACCTAACAGGATAGTCAGGGTCATCCGAGTACATAACAGAGGTGCCCTCCGTGAAGGAGAAAACAAAATCTTCAGAGGATTGGATTCCAAGGTTGTACTCCTGGGTCGGGTCGGTCTCGCTTATTTGATGAACCTTTCAACAGGATGACGTTAAACTTGAACTTGACGTACTTGATGACGTTACACTTGAACTTGAAAGACATCGCTTTCATTAAAATAGAAAACTAACTCACGGCCAGGTCTGAGAATTGGACAGAGTTGAATCCAACGCAAGGGTTGTATCGATAAATCCAACCAACCCCATCCGGTATCTCCCATCTAGGCTGTCCTGTGCTGGATGCCAGACTCTTCAGATTGATGATCCCGGAGTTATCGGACATCTCGCATCTGCGGAATATACGGGAGGAGTTTACTCCATCAAACAATTTCAAACAGAAGCGATGAAGCCGATATGTTGCTTGTTGGTCGCGATGAATAATTAACAAGTATTCAGCAAATGTTTATTTGCATCTCGTGACCAGCTACAAGCCTGGAGTTGTCCCAGCGCTGTTTGTTGACAAGTCGGTAAATATTTAACTCACTTGCAGTTGTCGATCTTTACACAGCGCTGGCCACCGACTGCGCAGCACGAGAGAGCGACCACCAGCAGCAAACTCAAACCCATGATCTGAGATTTTATCAAAATGTCAACAACACTGTAAAGGTGCAGGGTTTGATGAAACTGTACAAGGATTAGTTAAACAAAGATTTTTGATCAAATTGTTGAAAAGTTTGGTTTAATTGAAATTAATTATTCAGAAGTTGGTAAAAGTTTCTCATAACGTGTTTGTATATTTTGTAACACAAGAATGCGGCGACACCAACCAACAACAACACCTCATAAATCTCACCAAACTGAAAAACTGTTTCTACAGTTCTGCGATCTATCTAATTTATCTTATTTCCTTGAAAATGTACAAGTTATGCTGAAAATAATCAACTGTTTTTGCGAAATGTTTGCCTGGAGAAAAAAAGACAAAAAACTTTTTGGTTTACGCAAAAAAATTTTTTGTTTTTTTTTCAGTGAAATTCAAAACATCGTTTCATATAAATCCTCAAAATGATGTCATGAATATACTGACGAAGTTTCGCGGCGTTGTGCTAAAAGATGACGTCATTGTACAACATGAAGCCTGAAGCCCTGAACACAGCAACAAACTATTGAGCTAAACTTTGTCAAAATTTCTCCTGAGTTTTATGGCAGAGTTCAGGAAACACCGCGGAAGAGCTCGCCTTGCTGTTTGAACCCATATCTGGGGCAATCTCTTTGTTACGACACAGCTATGTCACTGAACAGCACGGAACTAACTTCTGCACAAAAGCGACGCGGAAGTTAATTATTACATAACACATCGTAACAATCGGTGAATGCTGAGTGTAAGCAAATATAAATCTTTGAAGTCAATCAAAGCGGGAATGAGGAGGACATGAAATATTAACATTTTGTGAAACAAGTTCTTAAAAAACTTGTGAAATAAATTTTAAAATTTAGCGGTAATGTACGAACTTTCATCAGTTGAGCAAAAATATCAAATTTGAAACAAATAGAAAAGTGATTTATTTTAATCTTTTATTAACCTACAATTTGCAATGAAATTTCATGAAGTAATTAGTTTGGTTTGATAAATGTTTATCTTTAAAACGAAAGAAATTGTCGTTGGAAAACTTACAAAAAAGTCGATCATTGGTTAATAAGCGCAACAAATATACAATTATCTTACATATTACAGACGTTACCTTTCTATTTGGGTGCTGTGACGTAATTTGTTTGTCTAATTAGGCAATTAATTTGTTGTAAACCCTTATATTGTGACGTCAGTCTATTATTGCGTCAGGTTAAGCCTCGTCTTTGGATTATTATGGTCGTTGTGGAAAAATTGCCTCCAGGAGAAAAGTGAAGACGTCAACCGTGTCTCAGTCATTTTTACGTCATAACAGACGTGTTCTCGGATGGCCCGGGGCGGACGAACGCTAAACAAGTTTGACCGGTGCTCGTATTTCACTTGACAATAAGCGCGATCACGAAATAAAAGAAACTTGTAACAAACGAAATATTATGCGATTTTATTAACGATATTTCCAAAGATCGCGATTAAAAGACGTTTTAATAAAAGTTTGTCGCAATGTGGAGCGCTTAAGAAGTTGTCCAACAAAATATTCTGAAAGAAATTGTTTCCATAGTTTTAAGCATTTAACGAATTTAATCTAAGGCAGTCTCAGCTTTTGCCACTTCCTAGTGTCTCCAAGTTCAAGTTCACAGATTTATGACTCGATTATGAGCAAACAGGTGATAGAATATTCAAAGAACTCTCGCATCGGTTTGTTGCAGGTCAAGGTGAGAGCTGTCAATCAACTGAAAATCTTAAGATTTGTGATAAATCTTTGAAATGATCCACTGACCTCCCTCCCTGACATCAACTCCTCCCCCCACAATGGGAGTGCTTTCTATGAACCCGGATAATCCGGGACTTGAATCGGCCCCGAAGCTTTCAAAGCAGATCGCTGAAACGGAGGAATATTTCGGACCCGACCCCGGGTCCGGGCCCGGAGCCGGACCCGAACTTCCGCCCGAGGAAGATCCCGAACCAAAGAAGATGAAGCTCGGTTCGTTTGAACTCGACACGACCTACCCGCGCACCCTCCCCGGGTTTATCAGATTATGCCAAGTTGTAAGTCTGATTCTGTGACGTTATAATGTGCATTTTGAAAGCTGAGTGGTTGCCACAGTTGTTTAAATTACTATTGTGATCTCCAAATATTGTGACGTAACAATCTTCATTTGTCTAGTTGCTGCTCGTTGTTTCCTTTATTTGTTTGATCATAAAAGCGGGGGAGTGGACGGACCAGGGAACCTACACCTTCTTCTGTCTCTTCCTCATCTTCGGAGCTCTCATCAGCGGTTACCTCTTTTTCACCATCCTCGCCGGACTACGCGGGGAGACCTTCTGTGGTAAGTTCGCTATATTACGCAATAAACATAATGTTGACTTGATGTTATTATGACGTCATCATATTCTATTGTTGTTTTCCAGGATTTTCTTGGATACTTGTGGTGAGTTTTCTATTGTTCCATAACTGTTACCAATTATGACGAAACAATCGCTAACTCAGTCTCGCTTCTTCGCAGGAGTTGATTTATTTCGTGAGCTTCGGGTTCCTCATTTTCATCGGATGCTGCCTGGCCGCCAACAAGGCGGGAGCCAACGCCGCCCTCCAAGCTTCCGCGGTTAGACTTTTACATTATGACGTTACTCAGCGAAGCGTGTTATATGATGACGTCATAAATACTGTATTATATGTGTGACTACTTTGACGTCAAGGTCGCTTCGCTGCGCAGGTGTTCGGGTTCGGCGCGGTCGTCACTTTCATTTATTACATCTGGGTCACGTGGAAGCTTCGAAGGAAGGGCAAAAGTGAGGATGAAAAACCCGCCGCTCCACCAGGAAGTGACGTCGGCGATGACGTCGAGAAAAGAACAATGACTCCGGGGTTTGAGAGGGAAGCGGAAGATTGCCGGATCGACATGGAGCGGATTCCTTCCCAACTGCGGAGGTGCGGATCTTTTATGACGTCAGACAATATCATTTAAATGTCAAGGATTGTGACCAGGTTATTGAAATAGTAATTGGTAATTGAACAAGTCAGATTATGACGCAATAATTGCAGTCGACGAGCGTCTTTAAGCTTGGGAAGACAAAATCATTCTTTGCCGATGAACATGACCAGCGACCAGATCTACGAGAACCACACAGCGGCCAGCGATGAAGGATTCAATCCACACAGGAGAAGACACAGGTACCATCTCATATCTACCAAGATAAGTCTCATATCACTAAACTTGTGTGTGACGTCACAATGTTGATTCAGTGCGTCGGAGAAAGACTCGGCGTACAGTGACGGAGATATGACCCCGAGCAGGGGCAGGAAAAAGGTGATTCCCCCGAAGATGCGTCGAACAGCGAGCGCTTACGACGCGGAACCAATCTACGATCTGCACAACGTCCTCCAGAAGCAACCTCTAGCTCACATGAGCCATCGCTCTTACGGAGGACAGCATCATGATGATCTGAGAAGAAGCAACAGCGTCAATAGGAGGTCGGTGTCATCGCGTTCAATCGACATTTCTTCACAAATTTTTGAAATTCGTCATAATGCAAATATCTTTCGAGTCAGCCATGACGTAACTAAGGTGGTTGATTATGACGTAGAACTGGATACGGATACCCCCGCGAGTTATCGACGAGTTCGTTCTCTAAGATGGGGTTCAACAACGACGGGTCGCCATTTGAGGAGGACGACCTCCACAGGACCAGCGGGAGAGGGAAGTCGATGCCGGATTGGCTCCGCGCCGCTCTCGGAAACGAAGTTGCCCCTAATGACGTCATAGACGACGAAAGCGAGATCGCGATGCCTCCGATGAAACGCGTCGCGACACTTCCGGTCATGAACCAAAAGGAATTTCCGCTCCTGAACACTTCGGATGAGGAGTCAGTGAACTATCCCTCCATCTCTAGGAACGGACGCGGAGGATTCACGATGCCGCATCACTCGATGCAGGACGAGATGGTGAGGAACCAACATCACCAACGCACCGGACACAGGAGGAGCCATCATCACCACGGGAAGCGGCATCGGCACCACCGGCATGGAGCACATCACCATCACGGAGGAAGACACCACGGGGAGCGGATGAGGAGACAATTCAACGGATCCCAGGAGGACTACATCCGGCAGATGATGGAGAGCGATGAGCTGGTCGCGAAAGATCGCGGGATGCGCGGATTTGCTCCCAGGGAGGGGAAACCGATTGAGGCTGGGAGGAGGAGAATGATCCCGGAGCAACCAGTCAGCATCCACTTCCCTGAGAAGTCGAGATGGGATGACGAAGTCGCTCAGTTCGACAACCAGGTCATGGAGAAGTATCTCGCCGACACCCAGCAGATGAGGTCATAAAAGATTTTAATGACTCGATCGTGACGTCACGATCCCACGTTGTTTGTAAATAATTTTTAGAAAATATTTTCCTTTTGAGAAGTTTTTATTGCGAAAACGTCCTTGTTGGCTTTTTTGTGACGACATAATACGGCAACTGCAATCATTTAATTATTATTCGCTTTTGAAAAAATCTTTAAAAAATTTCGCTCGCGGCTGCTGAGTTCATCGACAATTTTTCTTCTTTTGTGAAGTTTTTGTGAAATTAATAAAATTTTCTTTTCAATCCGCGCAAAAACAACGGGCAGGTGTTAATTATGACGAAATAAATATAGCGACGACACAAACTGAAAATCAGTCTCTTGAGACTACTGAAGCGTGAAGCGGACTTCTGCCGTTTATGCCGTCACACACAAATTACTCCAGCAGGTTATTGTGAGTATACCGCGTAGACAGAGCACAGCAGACGGCGTCCAAATCGATGGAACCTGAAACTTCTACGTTTGAAAAGAAGTTAAAAGTAAAGCGTTGTCTGTTCAACTTGTGACCAATTGATAACTTACTTGAAATGGTCTTGAGGCGCGACCATAGTTCATGGTTATTAAGTTAAAGCTTAAGTTGCTCTGGCTTTGTGGAATGATGCCAGTGTAGCCTGTTTGCATTCAACTCGACACGATTTGTCCATTTAAATTTTAAATGTTCATGCTGTTGACGTCGAAATATTTTCCAATTCTACTAAAGACTTGAACAACATCACCAGACAGGAGCTCAAATACTAGATTGTTGTTATTGTCAGAGGCAACTAAAAATGGAACGCTAAATCAGACTATGTATGCGCACATAATGAAAATCATTTTCATTGTTGGGTAAGACAGAAAATTGCGATAAACCAGCGACAGTTTTCTTTCTTTGCGTCGAATGACTCGACCGTAAACGCTGAAAATATTGGACATGGCTTAGTTAGTTGTTGACAACATATCCTGGAAAGTGGAAACATAATACAGGAAAATACATGTATTGCAAATGACATGAAATATATCGCTCATCTCCATCAACCAACCGACATAGTTTAGGTCAGTTCACAAGAAGCAAGTGGACGTGGGGGCGATAATAACCGGCTTTTTTAGGCTGGCACTGAGTCAGTGGCGACCTTCTGTCATTTTCTTTGTGTCTTTCTGAAATTTTTTTAATTGTCATTCTAAGTTTTGTCAAAACATGTTGAAACCAAATTGACGACAACAAATAATAAAAACGAAAATGAAAACACCGTTTAAAATAATTCAATTTAAAATCAGAGCTAAATAAAATGGAATTTTTACCAAACTTTTCTACATATTTTCGCTATTTTTACACTGAAACTCTTTACAAAACAAATTAACTTAAGACTGCTACCTTTTTCCGTTTACACAGACGCATTATTTTTGCTGGAAATATGAATATACGGCACCCGCATTATGGTGCTCTATGAGGTGTCAAACCGGTGTCGTACCAAATACTGACCTTCTTTATGACGTAATAAATTCAGAAAGCTCTGTACACAGGTAGGCTATAAAACTTCCAGACAGAGGTAGGCCAGCACCTTTGACCTGTATACTGTGTTTTATTTGCCAGTGTACATGCATTCGCAAAAGTTACGATATCATATTATTCAGCCACTGAATACCACTCACAGAACCAATTCATTCCCTTTGTCTTCTGCAATAATATGCTAAGACAACGAAAATATTGTTACGTCACTAAGGGGATGTGAGTGTGCCTATTAAGCAGGACACCAACTAGACTTGGACAATTAGTCGTTTTTATAGCTTTTTGCGATTAGATTGGAATAAGAATTGAGGAATTTGCATAAACTAGAATTCGAGCTAGAATTAGATTGACCACATATATAAAATAGATTCTGTTGTTGTTATGTGATTGACTGCGTGCAAGTGAATAGGCATTGTGACGAAACTATACATCAATGGAAAACGTCATATGATATGTACGGCACACATGCAACGGCAAAAACATCAGTTTCTTTGTGCGGCACGGGCTGTGTGGTATTTTTGGCGGAGATCTATAGCACTTTGATTTTTATTATTTTGTTACACGAAGGAGTTTCTTATTTCACTCACGAAAAACTTCCGTTGGACAAACTAACATTTTTAGCAAAATCAAAAATTAAATTAGAATTAAAATTACCGACATTTTGTTTTAATTCGTTGAACTAGACAACTATGGGAATTATTTGGTTGTCCAAGTCTGACACCGAGGCGCGTCCAAATAGAAGTGTTCCAGATAAATGTGGTTCATATCTTACTCAAAGTGAGCAGTCATCTACTAAGATTCTATTTTGGATACTTGTGGTAAAGACACCAAGAAATAATAATCGAATTTATATCGAACACAAACAAATAAATAACAACCAAGATCACGCATCGCTGTTCGGCAAGTTGGCTACAGAACAAATAAAACCAAAAAATTTAGGTTAACTGAGCAGGAAGCCGGGACGAGCTGTTTAACGGGACGGGCGTGTGGCAGCCTTCGACTAAATTTCCAAAGCGTTCACGTCAACCTTACAAAATAAACCAACCACTATGCACTAGAATAAACTATGCAGGTCCTTGATTACGTAACAATGGTTGCGTGAACGACGCTTGTGCAATCACTCACGATTTGTTGTGTTTGCAGAAGCATCATTTCCTACGATCGCGCTATAGCGAGTGATAAACAGAATATATTGGACGTCACAAACAGTTTAGTTCGAAATACCCAGGATTGGTTGGTTTGTGTTTGAGGATAATTTTGAAAAAGAAAAGACTTCATCTGATTGGCCAAGTTTGAAAGTGACAGACGTTCTAGAATAAAGTTGTTTTGAAACGATTTAATCCTGTAGCGATCTAGTTTAGTAAACGTCATCTAAGGTCATTGGACAGTGTGAAGCATGACGTCATTGACTATCAATGTATTAAGTCCCAACCAAAGAATCAGTTCGTCTAAAAAGGTCCTGGTTTTACTTTCATTGATGAGGTTTCAAATATAAGTCTTATATTCTCCAGGTTTCACATTTTGGTAAAATTTTCTTCGCAATTCACAGCAAACAAGTGAATATGAAGGTGGTGATGGCGGGCTACTCCAAGACTGGCACCAAGTCAATGGCGGCCGCTCTACGACTGCTCGGTTATAAGGTTTACGACTTCATGGATCACTTCTGGTATCACTACGAGGACTGGATGAAGATTATGGAGAGACAATCAACTGTGGAAGACTTCAGGAGGATGTATCAAGATGTCGATGCATTGACTGGTTGTCCTGCTTTTGCTTTCTGGGAAGAAATCCTCAAAGCTTTTCCCGACGCTAAAGTAACGTCACAGAACACATTGTTTGCTGGAATTCAAACCTCAACGTTTGCAGAAGTTTTTGTTTTCAAAATAAAATTTATCTCAGGTTGTTCTGACGACTCGCGAGGAGGAAAGCTGGTACCACAGCACTTTCGGCCAGGCGAGGGTGCTGGAGAGCTACTACAAGTTCCCACTCATGCAAATTCTCACACCGACTGGCAGAAAATACTTCAAGTTTTACAGGGCTCTCGGTGAGCTTTGTTTTGTGACTGAACTAAGTTATGACCGAACGATCACGTGAGTGTTATGCTTCAGCGCGTGTGGTTGATGGCGTCGACATGAAGCACCCGTTCCATTACACTTATCATTACAACGAAGTTTTACAGAGACAAAAATATCGCCAGCATCAGAAATACTGTGAACAGGTTGGTTGTGCATCAATATTTATCCTCTCATCTGTACTGCTGGCATTTCACAACCTGCAGCACTTTAACTCATGGAATGATTGCAGCCTGCAAGAAAAGGACGTCAGCAGTAGGCCCACTCGGTCTGGGAGAAATTTTATCCGGTTAAAGGCCCCTTAGCGGATAAAGTTCTTATTGGGGAAGAAACGTGTCACCCACTATCTAGAAACGTATGAGTAGGAGAGAATCTGGAGCAAAATTTTGTAATCCATTTACCCAAAAAATTCCGCTGCTCAGTTTATCAATGTAATGATTGAATATTTTGTATCATGATAAACTTTGCCGTCAAATATGACATATGTTGCTAATACCTCAAAATTTATTCTAATTTTTAAAAATTAAAAAAAACATTTTGCGTCGCGTGTGACTAACAAAGCGAAAAGCTAAATTTTCAGTTCTATTAAACATAAGATTTTCCTTATTTCCGGCATCCATATCTAGTTCATACTGTTATAAGAATATCTGGCCGCGAGAAAGGCGTTATCGCCTTGAATTAGTGAATTTCTGCTAGCCACATTTGTTGGATTTTGATTGGTTGAGATATATTGACGTCATACATCATATTTTTAGAATGCGCCGGAAGAGAAATTATTGGTGTACAGCGTCAAGGAGGGATGGGGACCGCTATGTGCTTTCCTTGGCAAGGACGTTCCTAGCGTGCCCTTCCCACACTCCAATGTTGGAGGAGTTTTCATCGAAGATCTTATGGATGTGCATCCGGCCTTCGACAGGATGGAGCGAGAGTGGAGGTGGGCTCTCTTCCTCCTCACCGCGATGGGACTCTACACGAGCTACAAGATCTACAGCCATGGCTGGATGGGGAAAGCCGCCAATTTCTTCTCTAACTTTGCACGACGAGGATTTTCTTACTTCAGACAATAATAATAATCAACCGCGGATTCTCAAACCATTGCCAGAACCTTCCCAAAAATTTGGTATTTACTCGTCATGTTTTCAAGTCGTTCAGGTCTACATCACAGAACGAACCAACCACTTTGTGCTGAAATAATTGATGCGTGCGTTTTATGTGTCCTACGTAACAACGGTTGCGTGAACGACGCTTGTGCAATCTCTCACGATTTGTTGTGTTTACAGAAACATCATTTCCTAAGATCGCGCGAAAGCGAATGATAAACAGAATATATTGGACGTCACAAACAGTTTAGTTCAAATTACCCAGGATTGGTTGGTTTGTGTTCGAGGATAATTTTGAAAAAGAAAAGACTTCATCTGATTGGCCAAGTTTGAAAGTGACAGACGTTCTAGAATAAAGTTGTTTTGAATCGTTTTAATCCTGCAGCGATCTAGTTTAGTAAACATCATCTAGGCCCTAGGGTCATTGGTCAGTGTCAAGCATGACGTCATTCACTATGACCTTGCGCTAACTGTGCGTATTGTTGAGGTTTGTGAACAGTTGTTGATTATTGCTTGATCGATTGTTTGTTAATCTGACTCCATTGATAGCGCATTCATTAACCCTGATAACCAGTTAAGCATCACAGTATCAGAACCAAACTGTCGAAGTCTTTAATATTGATGCTTTATTGATTCTCAACGAAACGGTTACAGTTATCAGAACACAGAACAAGGTTGCGTTCAGTGGATGGTTAATACCAGACTCTCCAATTGAGAACTAACGCATTGAGCGCTGTAGTACGGATGACGTAAATCAGAAGTAATCAAAACTGGGTCGTGTATACTAAACACGACCAAAATATAGTACAGCGCTTGTTGACAAAACACACGAAATAGAACACAAAAAAATTATAATATTATCAAATCTGCACGAGAACTCGGTAGGAATAAGGGCTAATTATGAAAATTACCACAATGTGTTAAGTCCCAACCAAAGAATCAGTTCGTCTAAAAAGGTCCTGGTTTTACTTTCATTGATGAGGTCTCAAATGCACTTCTAATATTCTCCAGGTTTCACATTTTGGTAAAATTTGCTTCGCAATTCACAACAAACAAGTGAATATGAAGGTGGTGATGGCCGGCTACTCCAAGACTGGCACCAAGTCAATGGCGGCCGCTCTACGACTGCTCGGTTATAAAGTTTATGACTTCATGGACCACTTCTGGTATCACTACGAGGACTGGATGAAGATTATGGAGAAACAATCAACTGTGGAAGACTTCAGGAGGATGTATCAAGATGTCGATGCTTTGACTGGTTGTCCTGCTTTTGCGTTCTGGGAAGAAATCCTCAAAGCTTTTCCCGACGCCAAAGTAACGTCACAGAGCACATTGTTTGCTGGAATTCAAACCTCAACGTTTGCAGAAGTTTTTGTTTTCAAACCAAAATTTATCTCAGGTTGTTCTGACGACTCGCGAGGAGGAAAGTTGGTACAAGAGCACTTTCGGCCAGGCGAGGGTGCTGGAGAGCTACTACAAGTTCCCACTCATGCAAATTCTCACACCGACTGGGAGAAAATACTTCAAGTTTTACAGGGCTCTCGGTGAGCTTTGTTTTGTGACTGAACTAAGTTATGACCGAACAATCACGTGAGTGTTATGCTTCAGCGCGTGTGGTTGATGGCGTCGACATGAAACACCCGTTCCATTACACTTATCATTACAACGAAGGTTTACAGAGACAGAAATATCGCCAGCATCAGAAATACTGTGAACAGGTCAGTTATGCATCAATATTTATCCTCTCATCAGTACTGCTGGCATCTCACAACCTGCAGCACTTTAACTCATGGAATGATTGCAGCCTGTAAGAAAATGACGTCAGCAGTAGGCCCACTCGGTCTGGGTGAAATTTTATCCGGTTAAAGGCCCCTTAGCGGATAAAGTTCTTATTGGGGAAGAAACGTGTTACCTACTATCTAGAAACGTATGAGTAGGAGAGAATCTGGAGCAACATTTTGTAATCCATTTATGCAAAAAATTCCGCTGCTCAGTTTATCAATGTAATGATTGAATATTTTGTATCATGATAAACTTTGCCGTCAAATATGACATATGTTGCTAATACCTCAAAATTTATTCTAATTTTTAAAAATTAAAAAAAAACATTTTGCGTCGCCTGTGACTATAAGCTAAATTTTCAGTTCTATTAAACATAAGATTTTCCTTATATCCGGCATCCATCCCTAGTTCATACTGTTATAAGAATATCTGACCGCGAGAGGGCGTTATCGCCTTGAATTAGTGAATTTCTGCTAGCCACATTTGTTGGACTTTGATTGGTTGAGATTTATTGACGTCATACATCATATTTTTAGAATGCGCCGGAAGAGAAATTATTGGTGTACAGCGTCAAGGAGGGATGGGGACCGCTATGTGCTTTCCTTGGCAAGGACGTTCCTAGCGTGCCCTTCCCACACTCCAATGTTGGAGGAGTTTTCATCGAAGATCTTATGGAAGTGCATCCGGCCTTCGACAGGATGGAGCGAGAGTGGAGGTGGGTTCTCTTCCTCCTCACCGCGATGGGACTCTACACGAGCTACAAGATCTACAGCCATGGCTGGATGGGGAAAGCCGCCAATTTCTTTTCTAACTTTGCACGACGAGGATTTTCTTACTTCAGACAATAATAATTAATCAACCGCGGATTCTCAAACCATTGCCAGAACCTTCCTAAAGCTTGGTATTTACTCGTCATGTTTTCAAGTCGTTCAGGTCTACACCACAGAACGAACCAACCACTTTGTGCTGAAATAATTGATGCGTGTGTTTTATGTGTCCTACGTAACAATGGTTGCGTGAACGACGCTTGTGCAATCTCTCACGATTTGTTGTGTTTGCAGAAGCATCATTTCCTACGATCGCGCGAAAGCGAGTGATAAACAGAATATATTGGACGTCACAAACAGTTTAGTTCGAAATACCCAGGATTGGTTGGTTTGTGTTCGAGGATAATTTTGAAAAAGAAAAGACTTCAACTGATTGGCCAAGTTTGAAAGCGACAGACGTTCTAGAATAAAGTAATTTTGAAACGTTTTAATCCTGCAGCGATCTAGTTTAGCAAACATCATCTAGGCCCTAGATTCTAGGGTCATTGGTCAGTGTCAAGCATGACGTCATTCACTATGACCTTGTGCTAACTGTGCGTATTGTTGAGGTTTGTGAACAGTGGTTGATTATCGCTTGATCGATTGTTTGTTAATCTGACTCCATTGATAGCGCGTTCATTAACCCCTGATAACCAGTTAAGCATCACAGTACCAGAACCAAACTGTCAATGTCTTAAACATTGATTTATTGATTCTCAACGAAACGGTTACAGTTATCAGAGCACAGAACAAGGTTGCGTTCAGTGGATGGTTAATACCAATCTCTTCAATTGACAACTAATGCATTGAGCGCTGTAGTACGGATGACGTAAATCGGAAGTAATCATACCTGGGTTGCGTATACTAAACACGACCAAAATATAGTACAGCGCTTGTTGATAAACACACGAAATAAAACACAAAAACATTATAATATTATCAAATCTGCACGAGAACTCGGTAGGAATAAGAAGGGTTAATTATGAAAATTACCACAATGTATTAAGTCCCAACCAAAGAATCAGTTCGTCTAAAAAGGTCCTGATTTTACTTTCATTGATGAGGTCTCAAATGCACTTCTTATATTCTCCAGGTTTCACATTTTGGTAAAATTTGCTTCGCAATTCACAGCAAACAAGTGAATATGAAGGTGGTGATGGCGGGCTACTCCAAGACTGGCACCAAGTCAATGGCGGCTGCTCTACGACTGCTCGGTTATAAGGTTTACGACTTCATGGATCACTTCTGGTATCACTACGAGGACTGGATGAAGATTATGGAGAGACAATCAACTGTGGAAGACTTCAGGAGGATGTATCAAGATGTCGATGCTTTGACTGGTTGTCCTGCTTTTGCGTTCTGGGAAGAAATCCTCAAAGCTTTTCCCGACGCTAAAGTAACGTCACAGAACACATTGTTTGCTGGAATTCAAACCTCAACGTTTGCAGAAGTTTTTGTTTTCAAAATAAAATTTATCTCAGGTTGTTCTGACGACTCGCGAGGAGGAAAGTTGGTACCGGAGCACTGTCGGCCAGGCGAGGGTGCTGGAGAGCTACTACAAGTTCCCACTCATGCAAATTCTCACACCGACTGGGAGAAAATACTTCAAGTTTTACAGGGCTCTCGGTGAGCTTTGTTTTGTGACTGAACTAGGTTATGACCGAACAATCACGTGAGTGTTATGCTTCAGTGCGCTTATGTGAGGGCGTCGACATGAAGCACCCGTTCCATTACACTTATCATTACAACGATGTTTTGACGAAACTGAAATATCGCCAGCATCAGAAATACTGTGAACAGGTTGGTTATTTATTGCTCTATGATATCATAAAGGCTTATTGTTTACGTATAATCAAATCCATCGATTCGAACACAGCTCCACATGCGGTGTTTGTGTTTCCTGTGAACCTGATTGAACTGTTTTCCTGATCTCTCTAAAATTGTAATTTCAATGCAGTCCTCTATAAAATGGATACAACCTATTTCATACAAGGAAATTACGTCAGCAGTGATCAGCAAATTCGTAATATCCGGTGTAATTCTCTGCTTTTAGTTGAGTTTTTGTGTAAGTTGCTGGGTCTAATTTATAAGACCAGCACTGCATCACCCTCATGTAACATCCTTGCTTTGGGTAAACTACGGCCTACCACCACAGAAATTCTAGTATTTTAGATGAGATTAAACTCGATAATCACGTGATAAACTAACCATGATGGCTGCACGTTGATTGGTCAAGATTTATCGACGTCATACACCATATTTTTAGAATGCGCCGAAAGACAAATTATTGGTGTACAGCGTCAAGGAGGGATGGGGACCGCTATGTGCTTTCCTTGGCAAGGACGTTCCTAGCGTGCCCTTCCCACACTCCAACGTTGGAGGAGTCTACATCGAAGATCTTATGGAAGTGCATCCGGCCTTCGACAGGATGGAGCGAGAGTGGAGGTGGGTTCTCTTCCTCCTCACCGCGATGGGACTCTACACGAGCTACAAGATCTACAGCCATGGCTGGATGGGGAAAGCCGCCAATTTCTTCTCTAACTTTGCACGAAGAGGATTTTCTTGTTTTCATCTCTCTATTTCTTAAAACTGCTTCTATACATTTTGTCCACGGCTGAAAATGCCTGACAAATGTTTTTTTTATTACGTCATAAAGATCTGTGTATTTGAATTAAATTAAAAAAAGCGCGGGCACAGTGTTTGATCAGTTGAGTTTCGAGTAGCTGGGCGGGGAGAACCTCTTGCGCAAGTACTTGAGCACGGCGAGCGGGAGGCAGCTGAAAGCGGTCATGGCCAGCACGCGCCAGACAAACCCGAGTGACGTCAGAAAGACGGGATCTACAAACAAGCAAGCCGGGTCAGTGGTGACGTATTTACAACGTCATAAAGCGAAGAACATACCGAAGTAGTCGCGTAGAATGGCGAGTGAGGCGACGTATATGGCTAGGCTGAGCGCTTCACTGAGCAACATGAGCCAATGCCAGGTTCTTATGGTCAGCGCGACCATGAGAAGTTCCGTGAAGACCAATGACGTGAACGAGATGCTCACGGCGTGAATAAAGTCGGCGTCGAACAACAACAATGCTCCATACATTATTGCGCCACCTACAAGCACACAGGTATGAGCCCGGGTTGAAAGAATGAACCCATATCGGGGAATTACCTTGGTATATGCTTATCAAGACCCATATAAGGAAAGTCTTCAGTGACAACGAACGGCCCTGTAATGCAATAACTTCATTATGACGTCACACTACTCTATTATTACACAGTTGTTGTTACTTTGTGGAGCTCTCTGTAGAGCTCGGGATAGGTGAGGGCGACACGGGAAGTGACGTCTTGATCGAGCACGAGGGAGAACACAGGCAGCATGGTGAAGATGGTTGTGTACCTGCGCAGAGAAGAGAAGTTAAGAGGATGACGTCATTGCTGATGACGTCGCTCTAACTCACCCCACCATGAGGTATCCCTGGTATAATGAGACGGAGGAGAAGTAGAAGATCGAAGAGAAGATCGCCTGCGAGGAGAGTGAAGAATCATTTCCATAAACATCAAATATTTCATGCGCTTACCTGCATGACAGAGATAATGAGGCCTCTGTGAATGATGAACTGGCTCAGCGATGCGGAACGCTTGTAGCTGTTTCTCCCATGGACCATCAGCAGCGGCCCCAAGTGGCAAAACTGAGTGATTGAAAAGTCTGCAGCGAGCGAAGCCTGTTTACCTTCCTGCGAGAAATATTGAGACGGTTAAAATTTAATGAACCTTTGACTGCTACGGCAACCTGACTATGCGCGACCTTCCCAACAATTCCAACCCCACAGTCGGCAGCTTGTATCATGCTCACGTCGTTGCCACCGTCACCTGCACAACATGCATCAACCAGTGTGAGAGTTAAAACAGTGATTCGAAGAATTTTTGAATATTTCAAGCAACGCTATTGATGTTATATTGAAAGAAACTTGAAATGCTAAAACGTTTTCACCCGAGTTCCCCGATATGAGATACCTTTAGCAGACAATCACCTAGCACACATAAATCTAGCAGACAATCACCGATAGCACAAATCCTTTTCCGGGTGTGGTTCTTCAGCAGATGAACGATCTGGGCCTTCTGGGTTGGTGAGCAACGACAGACGACAACAGCTGGACACTGGCAGGCAAGTTCGACAAATTCGACTGCATAGTAGCGGAGACACACCTCCAGCGATGATCCATGGATGACTAACGCAGTGTCTGGAGCGCGACGTCGAAACGAGTTCAACTCGAGATGCGCCTCCGTGCGGCTGCTAACCTTAATGACGTGGAAAACGTGTAACGCAGTGACGTCTGTATGATGTCATAATTGAGAAAGAATATAAACCTGCTGAAAAACGTGGATGTCCTGATCACGTGATACAAGTCGTGAACTTTTAGCGATGCAGGTGGCAGTTTCGAGTTTGTCTCCAGTCAGCATCCAGACCTGCAATACATCGACATCTTACATGGAGTCAAACTATCGACACCGCGCAGTTTCACTCAGTACCCTAATCCCAGCATTGCTCAGCATCTCCAGGGTTGGTCTGACGTCATTCTGCAATTTGTCCTCGACACCCGTCACACAGAGTAACTCCATATCGCGCTCTAGTGACTCGATGACAGCACTGACTCGAGTTGCGCGGTCCGTCACGCTCAACTTGGCCTGATTGTATCGACGCTGAGGATATTATCAAGTTAGATTACTCACTCAAACAAGACTCACGCTCAAGCCGAGTCACTTAAGCGGAGTGCGACTTTAATCAGACAAAGTTCACCAACTTCAAAGTCAAGATAGACATCTCCAGAAAGACGCTTCTTTGCGACGACCAAAGTCCTTAATCCTTCTCTCGCCATGTTGTCACACTTCAATGCACAACAAAATTAATACGTCACTGCAATGATGTCACCTGACTCCTCGTCTCACCTCCTCGTCCAACCAGTCGTTGTACTGCACGATTGACGTCATCACCATGTCCGCACCTTTCATGTAGAATACTATCTGTCCACTGCTCTCATCCTTTATAATGATGCCCATCCGCTTGCTCTCCGAGGTGAACGGGAAGAGCTGGAGGAGAGCAGGGATGAGATTTTCATGGAAATTACACAAAAGAGCAGAAACAACGAGACGGAACCTGCAGGATGGCGAAGTTGAGGATGGCGCCATACGGTGTCATGAGCTGGATGCGGTTCAGGTCCCTCTGGTACAGGGAGAGGCCGACTGATTCTGTCCATTTGACGAGAGCAATCTGGAAGATATGGAGCTCAAAGAAAGTCCCATTCATCAATAAACGAGGAAGAACTCACCTCGTCAGGACTTGATGCTTGATAAACTTTGCTCAAAGCGTTGAAGTCATTTTCATCATCAGAGTCATATACCGGCGTCACGTTGTGGCAAAGCGCCAGGGCTGGAACATGAAAATATGATTTCTATGGAGAAGCTAGTAACGCCAGCTTTTGTTATCGTCACATGGTGGTTCCATAAACAAGTCATGAACAAGAATTAAAAATAAAAGTTAACCCCATAGTGCCACCTTATGTCTTATTTTATTTTATTTTACTATATGCTGGGTTAACATGATTCCGACAGATCACAACGACATGTGCAACAAGTGGATGCTTCGAAGATAAAGTTCAATGCGACTGACCTTTGACCGCTTCAAGTGATTTGGAGTGGGCACTTTTCTTCACTTTTGACATCACAACTTCCTTCCTCCTTAAACCTCCCGAGACCACTTCCTCTGGTTTTCCTGAATCCTTGCTGCCTCGAGTGTTTGGATCCACAAACGACTGGCGGAGATGCATCACGACCTGATGAAACATCAAGTGCATTGTGAATTTGTGAGTCTCAATTTATTGCTTCCCGGGATGTTTCATGATTGTTACCTCGTCCATGGACTCTGTGCCATAAGCTACCGTGCCAATGTGGAGTCGCTTGAATATCATCTCATTCTGAGTCAGAGTCCCAGTTTTGTCGCTCAGAAGATAGTTGACTCGTCCAAGTTCTTCGGGGATTGTGCTCGACCTGTTAAATAATTAGCGTCATCGCTTATTGCTCAAAATTCAAAAGTGACCGGTTCATGCAAATTACAATGAACTCTGCGGGGGATTCCCGACATCAGTAGTGGGGGAAGCACCAACCTGACAACTGTCCCTGGGATTAATTTGTCTCTTTGGATGAACCAGCTGTAAACCGCCTTGCCCATGTCCAGGTTGACCCTGAGACTGATGGGGATGATGTAGGAGAATAATATGATGAAGCGGAACATGTAGCGATACCACGGTCCATTGAAGCCCTGCAACAAGAAATGTTACTGTGGATGAGATCGGTTAATTTTGTTCTGGTTCTTCTTATATTTGTGGCACCCAGAAGGTTAACATTCCAGTGCGTTCTGGTCGACAACCTACGCATTGGATTCCCTCCAATCACATCGAAGTATGTGATGACAACTCACCTTTATTGCGATCAACGCGAAAGACAAGATGACGACGGCAGCAAACAAAATCTTAGTCAGAAAATTTATTTCTTTATCCACAAGACCGACCTATTTAACAGAAGAAATCTTATGAAACGACAAGAAAAAACATTAAACTATGTCAGACTTCAAGATGATGCACGATGTTGAATTTCTTCAAAGAATTGCGTTGACTAACTTTGGTGGATGGATGTGATTGGTTCATTACACTCCTGGTGTCACGCCCAGTGTAAACAACGACGGCAACAACTGACCCGGATGCGAGGACAGTGTTGGCCCACATCGTGTTCTCAACGTTGAGAGATTCCTCACTCAAGTCCCCTGTAACTGGGTTCATCTGAGTGGATAAGATACGATGTTACGACAGACGTCACTCAAATTAACCAATGACACCATCTTAAAAATTGGAGCAACTAGAAAACATAAAAAATAGTATTTCTCCCCAAGGTGGCAGCATTGCATGATGAACTGACCATTGAGAAAGCTCCGACAAATCGATGAATGTCGTTGCTAGGCTCCTCCGCATGGACCTTGCTCTCGCACGTGAAGAGACGAGAGTTTTCCTCCATGGCTTGTGTGGAAGAAATTGACAGTTTGAGCTTCCAGTCTGTCTCCCCATCCAGCTGGTCGGTTCGGATGAAACAAGATCCTGCTCATCAAATTTTAAAACAAAACTCGAGTGAGGTAAAAAGTAGGAAGACAGCGATCTCACGCACAATATGGGAGCACTGACCACTCTTCTCAGAGGTTTTCAGCAGAACCAGATCCGCGGGGACTCTTTGGTCCTTCTCGATCACCAGTACGTCGGAAACCTGGGAATAACTAGCTATCAGCTTTTTCACAAAATTTCACAACTCACTGGACGTTAAATAAACAAACAAGACAAATTATGACCATTATGACATAACCAGTAATTTTGTGAAGCAATCATTGTTGCATGAAATCCAACCTGAATGTTGCAACTTTTGATGAAAGAAATCCCACCATCAGGTTTCAATTTCTTATAAATGGCAGAGTTGATCTCTTTGTCGCGATAATATCTTCGTATTTCGTCGATTGCTTCCCGCAGGACGGTGACGCTGAGCACAAACCCCTGAATGGGGCGCAACAGGTGATTATGTTCTTATGTATTTGTCGGGGGCCATTACTCACATCAAGAAATATCAACAGAGTTTGATCGAAGTTTAACCACTGACCAGGGGGGCCCAGTATGTATAGAGGTATCCTATCTTAAGCGCAGGGACAAACTGGGAGCAAGCCATGAGAAGAAAATACAAATTCAGGAAAAACTTGAACTGGTTGTACAAAACCTGACAATAAAGATGACTTTCAAACAAACATACTTTCCAAAAAGAATTTTGTGTCTGTAGGATAAGTTTTGAAATAAAGTAAAAGCTAATTCATCATTTTCAAGAATCGACGACTTACACCGGGAAGGAAAGTGACGATGTTGTATTTCTGATTGCAAATTTTATTCACAGGAAATGTTTCACTTTCCGACGGTTTCCCGACAAAAACATTCCTGGATTGCAGCTTGCCCTTGTCCACGCAGCAGCTAAACAACGAAATTTTTCATTGAAACGAAGCGATTGCCTAAAAAATAATGACATCATCAGCTCACCTGGCACAGCATGATGACATCACAAAACAGCAGGAGCAACATCCCGGTTGTTGCCGTGGAGACTGCGTGGTTGTCTCGCACTCGTCATGATCTGTGGTTGAGGAGGAACCCATCGATATCAAAGGGATCGCGTCGCCTCCATTTTCAAGAGAATATCTGCAACGACATGAGTAAGATGACGATCATCGTGGCATGCAAGTGCATGCGTGAGCAATTGTAAGTTTTGCTGTGGATATGTTTCAATTCACTTTTGCAAGTGTGAAATAATTACTTGGAATGAAAAGATTAAATAACTGTGATTGTAGCTGATTAGCAAACAAACACGTTAGAATTGTGTTGGTTCAAATCAACCAAAGATGAAAAAACAACAACAAGCTATAAGGGAACTAAACACCATTTAACGACAGCTACAAGGTACGTTTACTGTGCCGATGTTATTGTTACATCACAATCACACAGTGAGTATCAACAAGACCTCACCCACTAAGTAAGTTGTGTTGTTGATTGCCACGCATTGTTACTCACTACTCGACAACCCATGCAAGAAACAATCAAAACCTTACGAAGTGAGGGGGGAGTACTTGACACGATGGAAGTCGTCAAGCAAAGGTTTTCGAAGATGATCCATTAAAATAAATAAACAAAGCTTGACAATGAAGTGACGTGAGATCCTGTGCGGCAAAAAATCATCAAATAAAACAAAAAAATCTGTGAACAACAAAGCAGGTGCATGACAACCCAAAATATTTCACCTACTTGACTGTTTCATGAACAATTATTGTGTTGCTTCTCTTAACTTTGTTTTATAAAGAACATAAATACATCTGATGACTTAAACCTGAAATAAAAAGACAATTGACACAAAAATGTTCATACCCATTGGAACAAATTTGATTAGGCAGAAAAACTACATCTTTGAATTCCAGCGAATTTCACGACACACAACAAAAGTCCCAGTTTTCCCGCAATGTGAATTGTAGTCCAGAATATTATACAATAGAAGATAAACTAAAATTATCATGAATCGTTTAACAATGACAGGATGGTAGCGACAGAGAAAGCACAAGTGACAATTTGCTTCATATTAATTAAAAAGGTCTCCGGCTGAAGGAAGAGGAGCAAGTCCCCCGGTCACACTCGGTAACATTCGAAGATCTGGTAAATTTTGTATGTGGGACTTCAGCTCCTTCCGCACTTCTGCCACCTTTGCCAATTTCTCTCGATAATCCGCAAGTTTTTGCTCTGATTCGTGCAAGAGACTCTTCTGTTGCCTCATGAAGTCCGCCAACATCCGGGCAACTTGTCTCCGATCTTCAATCTCCGCAACAAGTCGTCCGTTGTACTCAGCAAGCAACATACACGCCTCTTCAACAACTGAGCACAACTTGTCGGCGGTCTCCCGTTCGCTGATCTGCTCAAGTCTGGACACATCCTGGACTTCGGGAGGCAGACTTGCAATTTTCTCTCTAACCACCGCATCACTTGATGCTGCGGTTTCAAGGTCGAGAAGAGCTTTTGCCAATTCGTCCGCTTCTGGTGGATCTCGAGGTGAGAGCGTGAGGTAATCGTCATCTTCATTCTGATCAATCAGCTCCTCAAGTCGACTTTTCTTCTGACCAACTTCATGGTCATCTTTCTTCTCATTTTTCACGGTTTTTCGTTTCTTTGCAGATGGTTTACCAGCATTTTGAGTGGTTTTTGTGCCAAATTTCTGATCAAAAACTTTGCTTACTGATTGCCGAATCTGCGCTATGTAATCCGCATCATAAATATTCCGCTCAACCCAAATATCCAACATTCTGCCGATGGACTGTTTTGTTTTCTCATCGGAATGCTTTGCAACGTGAGTAAACGCTGTGATAAGGACTCCACCATATGATTTGGTGAACTCAGGTCCCTTTTTACGGCTGTTTTGTATGACATCATTGGCTAAATAAAGAAATGTCAACTTCTTTTTAATCTTTGCCTTAATAAGTTCGGTTTGCCAAACTTGCACAATTGTCCGTGCATGCTTCCTGTGATGTATGACCCACAATGATAACGTTTGTATGCTTTGCTGAGAATTGTTCAAGTCGCTCAGTTTCTTTATCAAGGCTGATTCTGAAAATGTGGACATAACAAATCATTCGATGGAAGTTGGCCGACTACAGTTTAGAAGTTAATGCGCCTGTACAGAAAAGAGTGAAACTGTTAGATTATTCAATTACCATGCCTATTTGACCTTGAGAAAATGTTTCAAAAACATTAAATCATTCTATCTCTGAGTGAATGTGCACAAGCAATGCTCAAACGGGTATTCCAAGAGCAACGACGACTTTTACTTGTTCGCGATCTGTCAATCTACTGTAAACTGTTTAACTAAAACCAGGGCCAGTTTGGGAGAAAACCTTCCAATCAAAAGAGAAAACGAGCACATAGCAAAGATCGTAACTTAGTAAGATGACATGTTGACATGACATGTTCAACATGTACGCAAACACCGTGCAACGATTTATTATCACCAGACATATAGAAAATGAAAGGGAAGTTACAAAACACGAAACAAATTGATTTTGTCACGCGCCAGATGCAAACGCCAGCTAGTGAATACCAGAAAGTAATTAATACAAAGCTTCTTGATATTTGACTGAATTCTTACAGTCTGTCTCAATATATAACTTCAGCTACTTTTTCATGAGCAATTAGCTTTTTTTTACAAAATTTTTGGTGTAAAGAATAGCGAATTTGAAAAGGAAAACAATAAATGATAAATAAACAGAGCAAAACTTTCAGTAATTTTACCCCGAGTCACTATCACATTAAATCTTCCACAACTTGGATTGTCTTTAATTAGGAAATATAAACAGGGCCCAACATTTCGTGTTTGTTACATGAAAGCACTTGTTCACAGTTCACACGCCACGTCACAAACCTGACATCTTGGAAGATCTACACGGAAAATTGTTTTTAGGCCACACTCACTCTGTGTAATCGTAATTCGCAACTGCCTTTGTTTAATTCGACGTTGTTTAGTTGATTTAATTCGTCAGGTCGGAACGAAGATTGAATTGATATAATCTATTGATAGGTTTTTGGGCCCAGGGCAGTATGTCAAAAGGCCATTTGAATTTGAAATCTGTTTTCAGCAAAGAAAGGACCTTTCGTCCCAAAAAACATTTTGAACCGGGAACAACGAAATTCGAACTTCATAAGAAAGCTCAAGCCAGCTTACGTTCAGGTGATACACTTGCAAGAATAAAACTAAAGTAATTCACAGTACTAATATACACGGTACCGGTACTGATAACGACTATAGATTGGCTGGTATTTTGATAAATTATATTATCAGTCATCACCACTGGAAAATACGGATATAAAAGTTTTCTAAATGTGTGAGGGAACTTTTCTAGTCTTGTTGTGTGAGTATCCCACACTTTTCACTATGGGGTATTTTGAACTGGCTTGTTGATTGGTCGGAATAACATCAGACTGAAATCCAGGGTCTTTTCGTTGACTCTCTATGGTGAAAAATCATTTATGCTATTTTTACAACCTCGGATTTTGGCGTATGTAAATTGTTTGGAACGTATTTTCAAAGTACATACATATTTTTTTAAGTCAACTGATTTTTTTCAAATAAACTATTTTGGTGTAATATTGATGTTGGTGAAAAAAGGCTGCTGGCTTAAATTAATTATCGAAGAACAAAGTTTGCTCTTTGCACTCTGGGTATCACAATCTTTATCATTAGACTGAGGAAAGTCTTTGCACAACTTACTTCCAACGATGGTTCCTCATCGTTTGAGCCCTGGTTACCGAGGTTGCCATTGTGCAAGTTGTCACTCGACACATATTTTATTTTTATTCGTACAATATTGCCCAAATTTAGAATTGTTTATCCAGAACTGAACAAGAGCCAGGTCCATTAATGCCTTGACCAAAGCCATTACCCACATTGCAAAGTTTGATGTTTTTTTTTGAGAAATCCTCGTGCACTCACGGCAGTGCAACCGGGGATCGGACAAGGGTCGCATTTTTACAAGCCAGGCCAGGTCACTCCAATCTCTCCTCAACTGAGCTACTCAACGGTTCTAGCAAATCTGGAAAATACTTATTATTTTGTTGAAATTTAATTTAATTTTTCCCAGGTCTTGATCTGAAGGCAATTGTCAACCTTCCTGATGGAGAGGATCTCAATGACTGGGTTGCCGTCCATGTTGTCGACTTTTTTAATCGAATCAACCTCATTTATGGAACTGTGTCAGACTTTTGCACCAGTGAAGTAAGATGTTTAAAAGTCTCCATTTACCCAAATTCTCTACCAATGTAGGCTGTCAATTCTGGCGAGCATGGAATGTGATTTCAATGTATGTGATGATGAATGATTCGGCAAACTATTTTTTTACTCTGGTTTTGAAAAAAAAACATAATGTTGGGTGTCTCATACTTTTGCATTCTAACTTGAAAGCCTGACTGGAAAGGAGTTACGAGATAACGACAAAGAAATTACGATGTAATAATTCCCCAATATTCGAGGCTGATATGAAAATGCAAAAACAAACCTATAACGTTTTTGTATTCTGTGATGTGTGAGTCAGCATTTTGTCACGTTTGTGTTTCAATGTGATGACATGAAGCTCATTGTAATATTTCTATGGCAAGACATGCCCGGTAATGTCTGGAGGACCAAAGTACGAGTACCGATGGCAGGACAACAGCAAGTACAAGAAGCCGACGATATTGTCGGCTGAGGATTACATCGGCGAGCTGATGCAGTGGATCGAGCAACTTATCAACGATGAGGATATTTTCCCAACTAAAGTCGGTCAGTTATTGGTCATTATTTTGAAATTTTTTGGATCAAAAATGTTGTAATTTCTCCACAAAATCTACTTTGAAAATATCAATCTTTTTCATCCTTTCCAGGCACTCCATTTCCGAAGTCGTTCCAAACAACTTGTAAAAAGATTTTAACACGTCTCCATCGAGTGTTCGTCCATGTCTACATCCATCACTTTGACAGAGTTCATGTGAGTTCATATCCCTTCTTATAAGGACATAAGAGAGAGCTCTGTGGTAGCATATACACTGTGAGTGCATTGATTTTGCTGGTTCCTGTAGTCACTTTGCCAAAGCATTTTAAAGCAAAGTCCAGCTTTGAACAGTCTGGCCAATACATTGGGCTCGATCAACTTATGGTACAGAATGTAGCAGATAGCAATGTTATATGATGTCATTCACCTCGTGAGATAAACAAATGTTGTGAGTGCGCCATCTTGTGTATAAAGTTTAAATATATCTCGTCAACTTCCAAAATTCGTTGAGTTCAGTTTTAACTTGTGTGGGCAGAGCATGGGGGCAGAAGCTCATATCAACGCTTGCTACAAGCACTTCTTCTATTTCGTCAAAACTTTCAACCTGGTCGATAAACGGGAACTGGAACCACTGGTACGTTTATTCCATCACAAAGCTTCCTGTTGCATTATTGAACCATGTCTTGGAAGTGATGACATTTCTGTTTATTCCAGAAAGAAATGCAAGCCACCATCTGCCACCATTGAAATCTTATTTTGTCCATCTTCTACCACTTGGAGGAGCTTTCGCAAGGGTCCGTTTTCAACGAGGGCAAAATAATATGCCTAAAGAAGTCCAGAGACCATGACATGAAATTGTGACATCACAAAGGAGCATTTTGTCACAGGACAGATGACGTCATTCTTGTTTCAGAGAAATCTCTTTTAATATTTTATATATTTCCAAGTTTTAGATCATTTTCGCCTTTTAACATAATCGTAGCCATGTTCAAGTTATGAGGTTTATATTAAATACTGTTCAAGCCAATCATGACATCGTTGCTGTCAATTACACATCTGAAGCCTTCGATTGTGATGTCATTTAAATGTCTACTCTGTGTTGCCAGTCGATTATTGTTTATTATGATGTCACTGAGCGTCGATTGTGTTATTATTTTTATAGTTCATACATTTTTATCTTCTACGTCGCAAGTGAGCCTTCTGCCTGTGGCAAAACTTCGAGTGTTTGCTGTTGCGCTACTACTTCCGCCTTTACTGTGTCGTCACAATGTTATGACAGCGATGAATCGTGTTGCGCACTTCGTTTGACGTCATATGCCTTTACTTAGTTGTGGATATTTGCCGAGGACGCGCCAGATAAGTGTCGCTTCCTGCGGTAGAAGCTCGTGTAACCATTCCATCATTGTTTCGTCATATTTCTTTCAATTGTTCCAAAGCAGTGACGTCAATTTGCAGCTGAGTAATTTGCAATATAACGTCGTTATATCTTGTCAAATACTTTCAATAAATTCTTTGTATTCGGCTGATGTCTTCATTCTGGAACACAGAAGTGAGATTGACAATCTTAATTGTGACGTCAACGTTTGATCATCGACAGACATCGTTGTCATAGAGATGGACATCGCATTGGGGAAATCTGGTAAATTGCCAAGAAACTATTATATTATGACGTAGAATGGGTGAAAAGAGGTCAACGATAATCGGCGTCGAGAGTTTCATCAGACACGAACATGGAATCTATGGATGCAGCGCGACACTGACGGCTTCGATCGTTGTTAACTTTTGACGTTTCCTCGCTCGAGATCATTTCCTTCTTCAAAGACATGATTAATGGAACAATGGTTCTTGAGGAACTTTCAAAATCATTTCATGTTGAGGAGGATGCAACGTTTGGAAGCTGCGTTCTAGAAAATTGGCAGGTTGGAGAACTTTGAACTGTTGGTGTGGAAATGGAGTCACAGACTTCATCGTTGAACCGAGGAAAGTCTTTGCGAGGCTTCAACCCGGCGGTGATTCCCCATCGTTCGAACCCCGATCACCGAGTTCGTCTTGGCAACCAAAAAAATTTGTAAGTTAATAAGCCGACTACTCAATCTGAATAAAGCTTAAAATAAAACCACGGCTCCCGATTAAGCAAATTCCTGTCACAGCGTTTAGGTCGGCAGAATCTCTTGTTTGGAAGCTATTTGCATGAAATACTGCAAATTACTATGACGTCATAGTCATCAGCATAACTATTATGGCGTGATACAATCAGTGCCAGTTCCGATGGATCAAAGTTTTCATTTGTTTTTGAATTCGTAAAATGTTAGTTTGTTTGTAAATTTAACCAGAAAAAATTTGTTTAGTCATGTTAACAGTTCTCTGACTCAGCAAAATGAATTCTCCGGGGAGGATGCCACGTTTGAGCGGTTTGTTTTTAATGCTGACTCATTGTGCGGCGCGATAGCCTATTGTAGCATCCGGGTCCACGACCTGAACTTCATTCCAAACACGACCCTCGTTGTTTGAAATCTGGGGTCATTCTTTCTGTCGTCATAAACATGGCAATGTCCCTGATAATCATGTTCGGAAATGGGATGATAATCTACATTATGACGACATGAAGTAAGTTCCGGAACGCGCAAGGTGTCTTCAAGGCGTCGTTGGCGATGTTCGACTTCCTGATTGGGCCTGTGTCCCAAGTATCCTTCACCACCACCCTGATCCTAGGCATCCTCTTCAGCTCCGGTACCTTGTTCCTCTTCCCATCCATCGACCGGCTCCTAGCGGTCCACTGATCGTTCAGATACACCCAGGTAACCATAGACACATAATAACTTGACTAGAACCACTCATATTCGGTTCCTAGCAAGGCAAGTTGCTGACCCGGTGCCGCGCCATCCACACGCCTGCATTCATCTCGACCCTGAGTGTCACATCCGCCCTCCTGGCAGTCGGGAGCGGGAAGAGATACAACTACGACCTTGAACTTCATGCTAGAGGTCAAGATAAACCCACTCAGGAAACCTCGTACGTATTGTGACGTAACAAGCAAGCTCTTACGTCGATCAAAGCGGAATGTCGTTGCAGCCGGTTTACATCACGGCGTCTTCTTCTTGGTCATTGTTTTCACCCGCGCATGTTCGTTGTCTTGGTAACCGCCACCACGTGGGTGCTCTTCTGGCGGGAGAGTAGGAAGACGTTGAAAGCGAAGGAAAACAAAATCAATTTGGAGACAATCGCCGGAAAGTCGACGCGGCGGGTAACAAAGGGGTTGGTGACGTCATCAGGCTTGGTTAAATTACTTGAAATTTTATACAAACTTAAATTTTGAAATATTCGACTTCATCCATATTCAGGAGGAGAGAGAGATGAGAAGAAAATCTTCCACCGACCGACGAGAAAGAAGAGCATGGACATCTTGTTCACGGACGAGGACAGAGAACTTGACCGAGATCATTGTGTTCATGGTCACCTCTTTCACTGCTTGCGTGCTCCCTTTCCTGGCCGTGCAAGCAGACAGCATATCGCCGAAAGAGGGCGAGCTGGAGCACTTAAAGAAGTAAGCAGCTTTGTTGCGATTTGCCCGAGCCGCGAATGATCGCGCGTGTTCCTGCAGGTACGGGAGGCACTTGGAGGAAGATCACCAGCCCACGCTCTACTCCTCTTCTTCAACAGCCTCTGCAACTACGTCATCTACAGCTTCCGGGATGAGCTGAGAAAAGCGACACGGAAGCTCTTGTCATCCATACTATGCAGGAAATGAATGTGATTGGTGGACTAAAGTCACGTGTTTTGCTATTGCTGACGTGAATAAACTTTGCTACGTCATAATCTCGAAGGTTTTTTTTTGCGCATGCGCGATAGCAAACAGCTCAACAGAGCGCGATAATAAGCGCACGATGTAAGAATTTATTACAAGGAGCAGTAAAAAGCAAACGCAGCTGATTTGTACAAAATATGAAGCGGAATGGTTAATACTTGGACCGAGGTGAACCGGCAAAACAAATAAAACAGAAAGAGTGTCTTCCTAGAACTAAACCAGTCGCTATCAATACAAAGAATAACCGATAAGCGGCGACGACTGGCAACCAGCCAACCGCTGCATTTCTGACGCCATGTTGACGTCACACTATGTGCATGACCAGTTTTTGCGTCATTGATCCCATTTACTCGCGATTTTCCTCAAGCCCAGTCAACGCAGTGTCCAAATGATTCCCGAGCGATGTTGAATGATCTGCCGGGTTATGAAGGCCGTTTTGCCCGCAGGTTCCAATATTCGACTCGGGGTCAATGAAGTGGGCTTTCCTGATCTTGGAGTTGCATGAGCGAATGTAGAGATAAGCCTGAAAATAAAAATAATAATTATTTCCGAGTACGTCAGATATCGAGTAAATTTCCCACCGTGTGCCAGATTAGGCCGACAAACAGAGCTGATATGACGTGGTTTATAAAAATATCACGATAAGAATAATTAGAAATCACCTTTCATTGGCGCCTGATATCATTCTGAATATGACGAACGCGGTAAATAAGTTATTAATGACAAAATAATTAGTCATGAAGTGAGTGATATGTCTTTTTCTGTGTATCTAATCAGGAAGTGACGACATAATCTGATAAACGGATAAAGTAAAGGAAGTGACGCGCGAGAAAGTGTGTGTCACAAATTACACAACCCCTTCGATATTTCGAGGCAAAGGCTGGAAAATAAAAATCCACTTTCTTGTCAGAAACAGCAGATGCCTCCGAAACCTAAAAAGCTTTGCGCGCAATCAACTTGGTTTTCCTGCTTTTAGATCAAACAGGCTTCGAATTCATCGGTTTGTTCGAAACTTTTAAACTGAAATTGGCGAGTCCAGCACAAATCCCATGGAGAGTTCGGTCGAACATCAGGCTCCAAGAAAATCAGTTTTGAGTCAAAACCTAAAGAGCAAAGTTTGTTGCAACTTGCATCATTGGTCAAACTGAAACTGTTTTTACGTCACAATGGCCTTCAACTTGAATTACTTCCGAAAATCAAATAATATCCGGCAATAATGACGTAAGAAACACATGCCGTCTGTGGGATCAAAGCAGACTGCGCACGTGACATTCCTGGATAAACGAGCATTGTGAAGTCATACACGCGGCGACGTAGACAGTTATTTTATGAAAACCTCAACTATCTGCTTCTAAGTCAACATGCACAAGTCTAATTATGATGTCATAGAGTAGAGTCTGAGACGACAGTTTTAAGCTTTTAACAAGAAAGCTGCCACGTCGTAATAACAAGTTCTTTGGTTACAAAGTCCAGAATCGTTGGATTTTTAAGTTGAAATCGTTATTTTTGCTGAAGTTGGTGAAACTTAAATTACAATCTTGCCCATATTATGACGCAACAAAATGCGGTCTGACATCACAAAGAAAGTTCAAATAGTGCGAGATGACAATTAACCTCAAATAAAACAAATCAAAGCGCAATTGAGTAAAACTTTGGATTGGCGCCTCAGCGTCACCTGACATTCAAATTGCGTGTGACGTCACTAGGCAAAGATGAGATTAAAACGGATGAATGAAAGGTTTGGTGTTGAAAGAATCTGATAAGCACGATCCTATCAGGAAACCTCTCTGAAATAAAGTCATAGTGACGTAACAATACACAGTGATAAGCGTGGGAAGCAAGATAAGGGAGGGGGCCATTTGCTGCAAAATGGTTTCTGCAAATGGCGAGACGATTGACATATTTGGCCGGGCGCCACATTTCCTTCATGTCCATACTTAGCTGAAGCGCAAGGAAATGATGACGTCACGATGTAGACATCTACTTCGCTGCATATTGCGCGATAATTTAATAAAAGATTAATTTCGAATCCATTTAATTAGAAGCGAGCTCATATTCGACTATACCATTGTGACATCATAACTACATGTCCTGCCAATCAAACAACATCAAACAGTCAGGCTTCGATGTTAACTTGACTGGAATTTAAAGCGTTTTTCATAACTTTTAGAGTCGACGACTGGAACTGCCACGCTTGGACGAGCATGGTCACGTGAGCGTATCTGGGCTGCGGTTGAACCTTGCGCGGGAGACCACAAATTACTTGGAGCATGTCCTGCCGCCTTCCACATCTGCCTGTGCTGTGTTTCACTTGGCGTGAAGCTGTTCAACACTTGGCGACACGCACGACCAATATGAACGTGCCGGGAGATTAGATGCGGATTCTAAATTATCTGACGATTGCCGATTTGTAGAAACTGACCGTGAATGAAGCCACGGCGCTTCCAAGCAGGATGCCAGCCGCCACGTCGGAATATCGGTGTTTGAAGTCGGTGATCCTTGTGCAGCATATCCACAGCCCCCACGCCATGATGCCCGCTTGCACTAGGTGTCGCACTATACGCGTGTTTTGCGACCTCATTCGAAATTCAAGATAAATCTAAACAATATACCACTCCATAAACATCACATTTCTGTGAGGGATTCATAAAGCGTAAGTTTAACGAAGTGAAAGCAGATATTTGCATGATATGCGACTTACAACCATGAAGACAGTCACATAGAGGGAGAAGGAAGCATGTCCTGAAGGAAACGACTTCCTGTGAAAAATTACACAAGTGAAATCACCATGATGTAACAATGATGATGATATAACGCGTCATATTCTCGTATATTGTCATCAAGAAAATTGTCTTCACGTAAAGATATGGATACAACACCTTGCAATATGAAACATTACCTGGCGTCCAGTATGCGTTTCGTGAAATCGTGAGCGGGGATAAGGGGGTGCGATGTGCGGAGACAGGTGTAATTTTCAATGTAAACATGCCGATTCGCATCAGTGCACACAACACTCGGCTGGCAAACATCGATGAAATGTGGACGTGGACGACCGACGGCTTGTTTTCCAACATCGGTCAAGAATTGGTTGATTGACGCGCCCACAATGAAATAACCTGGAAGGGGGAAGAGCTGAGTGATATCTGACTTTGTGAGAAATTTGGCGGAAGTATTTCAATTAAGCGCTCGTCATTATAAGGCTAAGTTAAGTCATCAATCATAAGCTGAATGGCCAGTCAACTTTAAAGACTACTGACATGGGCTGTGCTATATACAGAAGAGGTTGCTTGAAAACTTACCAGCAAGCCTGTAAATAGCGACCACTAGTGGGTGGAATGGCTGGGTGGGGACGGACAGGTGCTTATTTCTTTGAAGCAAAAATATTTCAACAAAGAGCCCCTGAAAAATAAACACATTTAACAAATATACGAGCAGGAGATTCAAGTTCAATCAAGCAGCAGCAGATGAAGCGGTTCCCACCAACATGAGCATTATGACGAAGCCGGACACCATCATGGCGGCCGAGGACACACTGCTGGGGTGGTACGGATATCGAATCCCGTCGTCGTTGCAAAAGAAGCCGAGCCTAGTGAGAGGCACGACGTCCAGCAAATTGTAAACCCACAACGGAATAACAACTGCAAGAAAAATCATATTAACTCAAAGGAATTAGAGCAGGGTGGTCCACGAATGTTGTTGTACTCACAAACAAACAGACAGAAGGCATCAGCTAGAACTTTGAGCAATCCTTTCTTTAGTGAATTCATTTTATATAAAAAATACGTAAAACTTTATAAATATACAAAAAAATACTATTTATGTTAAAATCTGCAAAAACAAATATTTCAAGTTGTTTAATTTGCCTTATTCCACTTTTTGTGACTCACTCCTGACAAATTCAACACAGGAGCCCGCGGCAAACCTGTCTGAGATGGAAAAACCAACCCTAGAGAGCCACTTGCTCACTTTTCAAAACTTTTTAAAGCTGGTACAAATTTTCAAATGAGCAAGCATCACAACTCTTAAACAAGTTCAAGGCCGACGCCAAGGTAAAATTTTTACTAAAGAAATCATGTGAAGTACGTCCCAGGTAATTACAAATGTTTTGCGCCACAGAAAATTTACCAAGTCAAGTGCCTCAGCATAACTATGGCCTTGCAGTTAGAAATAGAGATTATGAACGAATCAACACATGATACAAAAGCTGCCAGCCCACTATATAACCATAGTTGTCACTACAAGATAATAACAACTGACAAATAATAACAACTGACAAATCAGAATGCATATATGTCTGAAAATATATAAACACCAATACATACATTTATATACTTAGTAAAGGACCACTTAGTCTAGACAACTAACCACCAATTCAAATTTAAATGCAATATTGGTGTTGGTGTGAAATTCTACTCCATAGCGGTGATATTACTTCACTGAACTCCCTTCAACCTGCCCGATACCAACTTTATGACGTGTGGTGAAATGTGGGCTTGAGATTAACCTGTATACATTCTTCCACTCTTAGAAGAATATTTATAAGGCAGTTATAAAAAAATAGTCTATTTATATACATGTATACGTATAGAAAATTAAAAATGTTTCAAATAAATCTCACAAAACCATGGTCTGACAATCTTAAACATTTTTATGGTTAGAAGCGCAATATTTCTGGTTCAAAAAAGTCGAAACCACCCTCAAACTCATTATTACATTTACAGTATATACATAAAACCAAGTATATAGATAAAAGCACTAAAAGAGTTAAAATTCTTTTCAGATTGACTCGATAAATTTATAGAAATAAGGAATTTCACACAAAAATTTTAACAACTTAAAATATTTCATTTTAGTGATAAATATTTTTGCATTTCCTTGGTTGTTCACTGCATCGTTGCTTATAATGTCACATTTCTCAATCTGTCAATTAGCCAATTACAAATACCCTTGCATGTCCTTGGAGCACCTTATCTTGTGTTGCTTTAAGGCAGAATCGTATCAACAAAGTAATATCCATCAAAGAAAAACAATATATAGAATATGCAGATAAAATCAAAATTGGAATGTTATTACAAGCTATCAGCTAATTTGTAAATTTATAAAACAATGGCGACAATTTGTTTATGCACATTCAATAATTAACTTAACTTGAAGGTTGTTCCTTTTAAACTTAAAACAAAATTATCAATTATTATAATATTTATTCATATAATTATACAAACTCTTTAAAATGCGACTCAAGCTCGATTCCCATTTGTGCTACCATTGTAGTGTCCTTAAGCAAAGTACAGTGGTCCTGCCAGTTCCCAGTTTAGGAAATACAATAGAAAAAAAAAATATATGAGACAATCGAAACTTGCACATAGTCAGGCTCAGTAACAACGGCTCCAGTGACGAAGAATCATCATCAAGTTTATGTTTTGCAAAAACTTTCCATCAGTGCAAGGATGAAGATTATCAAACCATATTTACAGTAGCTTGTATTAAAATGAGCTATCACAAGCGAGAAATAGTCAAATTATGCTACCATATCAAAATCTTTATGCTCAGATCAAGCAAAATCTTTACACGACTTAAACCCGGTGATGATTCCTCATCACTTGAGGAATGGTTACTGAGCTAGCCTTTGTGCAAGTTCCGATTGTCTCACATTTGTTATAATTGTTTTTGATTCCCAAATTTTAAACTTTCCACTAGGTGACCTGGTCCACTGAGCAGGAGCAAATGTTGTTAACGCCTTGCCCAAGGTCGTCACAGTGATAGCACTTCACTGGGGATTGAACTCAAAATACGAGCTGCATTAATTGCAATGACAGCTCTTGAACCACTCAGCTATCGAGCCAACTTAGAATTAACCAAACAAAACAGGAAGTTCAATCAATCCATTGGTCAACCATTGCACTCACAGCTCACACACCAAGTGCAAATTGCAGAGTTTGGCTTCCACTCACTCCAAATCAATAACTGCCTTCCATGAGCTTCAGTGCTGTGCTTAACGTGTATTATTTTACACTTAATGACTTGGACAGAACTTCTTTGCACTCAATTTTCAACTGATTAAAGTTAAACTGTTTTGTATTGTGCCTCTACATCCCACTTTCAGACTTGAGACTGCGTCGGAGAAGTTTTGCCCCCTGCACTTTTTAATTGTTTGGTGCACCCAAGATCTTGCTGAAAACGACCATAATCTGCAATCCGGAACTAAGTGGTTGAAGGCCACCCGTCTTTCCTAGTACAGACATAATATCAATTCACTGCTAGACAGTAAAACTTCTGTCAACATGGACATGTGTGTGGGCTAATTTGCATTTCACAGTTATTCTAAGTTTCTATCAAAAAGAATAGAACAAAGAATGAAATAATAAAATGTAATATTCCATACAGTTTGAGTCCTGTAAGAGCAAGAAAGCTTTTTTTAGGATGATCTCAACGAAACACTACAGCATTCTGGCAACAGCAAAAAATTCCAGGCTATCTTGATGCAAACTGTCCCAAAACTTCCAAAAGGCAAATTTTGGGTCTAGGGCACACACGAATGACCTCACAACTTGGGTATAGTAGGGGTCTAATATATCACGCGGTTATGCACTAGAAGGCAAATTTATACCTTGTTTACCCGTACCAACCTACTTTGAGCTGATGTTTACAATGTTTACAAGTAACCGTTGGTTTACCGTTTATAGACGACGCCACATCTATTTCACCACTCAAGTCATATCTGCTCGTATTTTAAATGTGCAATAATTTTCACCACAGCTTGCAAATAGAGGTCACGTAAGGTATTGTTCAGTTGTTTCACTTCTGCCCTAAGTGTAGTGACAATATATGATGGAATATCTAATTCTATAATTAAACTACAGACCGGACGCTTTCATCACGACGAATCACGTCTCTATGTAAAGCTCACTTAGCTCAGTGTCTCTGTGTCTCAACTATTTTCGGCAATTTTGAGTTTTTCCGATTTTCCAAGAAAAAAAAGGACGGTAGCTTTTTTCCTAATTTAAGCAAGTAGGTAAATCTTATTGTCTTCACAAGTCAGTGTCTCCCAAGCTTTTATAGAGTCCAATTTTTCTAGACATATTCCTCATTTTAAACTGCCGCTTGCAATGTTGAAATAATCGAACGAATCTGGCCACGATTTATTTTTGAGAGCCGGAAGCCGCAAAAATGTTATAACATTTTGGAAATGGCAAAACGAAGATCTGTAACATTGCTAAAGTTTTTATCTCAGTATGTAGTATGCAGAGCTTTCTGAACACTGTCGAAAAAGGCCACTATTTCAACGGGAAATTGTACTGTCAAAACATTTTTCGCACTTAAACGTTTTCCATGCTTAAAAGTTACAAATACCACAGCAACCTAAATCTAACTTAAAACTTATATTAAATTTCAATTTATATGTAGATAAAAAAAATCAACACTTTTTTAAAATAACAACAGAATGGCCACTTTCTTGAACAAATAGCATGTGGTTGCATTTGCAATGGTTTGCATCGCTCCCTTCTGTCGCTGCAGCTATTTTTGGAGCCACAAATAACCAGTTAGTTCGACAGATTAGTTCATAAACACACTACTGGCCGCATCTCTTTGGTTGTAACTAGACGGCGGCAGGAGGACGATCTCCGCTACAGATTAAAGCAGGCAGGCTCATAGTAAATCATTCGTTTCTAACATATAATGCCAACTACTGTTTCGGGATTGAATGAATCCTACTTCTGCTATGAAGGGGAGAGGTATAATCCGAAACTATAATTTACATTTTATGTAAAGAATAAACTATTTATTACGAGCCGTCTTGCTATAATGATTGCAGTTGCAATTAGCCAACCACAAGGTATATCTGAATTCCACCTCAACACCTCCCAAGCTGTTTCTCGCAAAACAAATATTTCCAAAGTCAAGTCATGTTTTTGTTGTGCTTTAAATAACCCAGCCTTTTATCCAAGGTTGAGCAAAATGTTTCCAGACGCTCAGAGTATTCTACATAAATTCGTTGCGTACGATGCGCAAAACGGGAGAAAGGAAGTCCTTTATATGACGTCATAAAAATGTAATTTTTCCTGCTAGCAAAGCCTATGCGATTGCAAGCAACCAATGACAACTTACGAGATGTCTGAATGGATTTTTTCTCTCTCAATACGTTGACGCATCGCAGTAACGTGCGAGGGTTATCTGTTGACGTGCGCTACAGAACTTGCAAATACTGTAATTTCAAAAATAAATCCTTCTTCATTTTGTTTTCCTTGTGACGTAATTCATCTTCAAAGCGATGTATTGTAATAATCGTGTAATAATAACAATGAATTACTGCGTAATATTTATCTCGGTCTTATTCAACTCATTGAAGCTTTCAGCCAAGTAGCTCATTTTTTTTGATAAAATCAACATTGGCGACTTTTCAGCTGTCGTAGGCAACTCACATGCAATCCAGGAGAAAGGAAATAAATTTACTGATGTCACAAGAGGTAATTGTTTGCGGACAAAGGTTTAAACCATTACAACTTGTGATATCTTTCAATGGACTTTTTTCTTTCTCTCAGATAACTGACGCGTCGGAATTATTTATGAGGCACAGATGGTGACACCTAAACTGCGAAGTCAGCGTTTTCTAATCTTTTTGATCGCGCATTTGACTCGAAACACCTATTTCCGGAGAAATTTGTTTATAGGAGCAAAATGCTGGTAGTTGCGGTTCATTCTAGAATGAACCATTTTTGTCACAAGTCGTCGCATAGTGGCGTGGACCAGTGTTGTGCAGCCACCCAGATTGTGGGGCACGCGTCGACTGGCCGCCACACCCTGCGTCGTGCCGCCTCCCAGGCATGCCAGGCCACGTATTCTGTTGAGTACAGGAAGTCAGAGGAACAAGGCACAAGACCGATAACGTGGCAATATTTCTTATACTCTAGCGCATTATTACGTCATAATAAATGCCATCGTGTTTAAGGAAATAATTGAAAGCGGTAACGAGACACATGAACTAACTTAGATGTTGCAGCAACATTTGTTTTCATCGCAAATAGAAGACGCAAAATTCGAAGTTAGAAAAGTTATTTTGCCTCAGATTATTTTCTTGAATGAATTAACAAATTAGAGGAATTCCTTCATGATGCAAAGTTTTATCTTCTTCACCGACGTTTGTATTTGTATTATTATTTAGAC